>NC_142527.1:9515200-9667700 GCF_964205215.1 Stylophora pistillata | reverse complement strand
AAATAATATATTTCGCGACGATAATGGATACAAACAGAAACTCGGCCTACTAGTCCGAAAACGAAGACAATGTTTCGACCTTTTCCCTTGGGCTAGAGCTCTTAAATGAGGCAGAAAGAGAGAAAAACAAAGGAAAAGGAGACTCGGAAACAGCGCCGTCACGATTCGCTTCAACTGATATTGTTGTCCGTTTTTCGCGTCGGATTTGATGCAGAATTCCACCGGCTATGTTCTAAAACAATTGGTTCATGCTTTCAGCTGTGCACTATCGAGTTATGGAGCACGTGGGAAGTTTGGAGAGCACTCAAGAAGCTAGAGTTTCCCTCGGCTATCGCCTCGGGCAACTCTTAGGCTTCTTTCGTGCTCTCCAAACTTCCCGCGTGCTCCATAACTCGATAGTGCACGCTAAAGCATGAACCAATTGTTAAATTTTCAATGATCATCTTTCATTCTTCGTCACACTAACAACTTGTATTGTCTTACTGTACACTCCTTTTATATCCAAGAACCCTAAGTTAAAGAAGTTGTCATTGAGACTTGCAAAATGCTACGAAGTGCAACTCTGATCAATGGGCCAATAACACTAGTCTCTCCATGATAAGTCGTGGCACAGGTGATTTGCCACCTGCTTTTATGACAACGATAAATTCCCTCTTCTTGTCTGTCATAGTTATGTCCGGCCTGTTGGTCTAATGGCGCGATTCTCGCTATGGGTGCGAGAGGTCCCTGGTTTGACTCCCGGACAGGCCCGGTTGGTTTTACTTTTGGAAAAATCTTCTAAAACTTAACGGACCGGCAAGTCAAACTTTCCTTAGAAAAATTTATGGCGACTAAATTACCTTACGATATACATCTAATTTTTTTTTCTAAGTTTGCAAAAGTTTGCGATCACTACACGGACGAAGAGCTTAGAAACTGAGTAGACTTTGAACTGGACATGATAAATGCAATATCTGCTGCAGATGTGTAAAAAGCAGCCTACATTAGGCTACATTCCTCTGTAAAGGGTCATGTGGAGATTCGTGGATTATTTTTTACGGATTAGGATATATCATTTCTCAGCTCTTCAACAAATAGAATCCATATTGTCCTGTACTTTTTTAGCTCTGCAGGAAAAAGTTCTACGCTTTGGAAACACTACGACTTAGTGACTTGCGTGGTTGCTTAGAATTCCTTTGAGACAACTAGGTTGTGACAGCCTGAAACACGCTACCACCTATCTACTACAAAGGTTGCACACGCGCAGAAGATTGACCACTGTGTCCTCTAGTCTACTCTGGTTTGATTGCAGCATTATTGGGAGCCGACCGAAGTTTGTTACGTTACGGTCAGCGGTCAGGTTGCTGAGCTATAATAAAAAAACCTACGTCTTTTGTTAAACTCATTCTAAATGGAAGCGCTAATTACCTTTAAGTGGACTTCAAGTAAAAATACAGTTTTAGGCGTGAATTACATCCTACATAAAGAGGAAAAACCCTTAGAGGCAAGGAATATAAAGCTTATAGTGTTCTGGAAGGGCGAGAACCTGTTTCAGTGTTTTAGTGTATGTGATAATAAGGGAATTATCAGACTCCTGACGACAACACTTGGACTGAAAAAGATGCAAATTAATGCAACATACACAGGCTAACAAGAAAGCCTACATTGAATTATTTCTTGCTGAAGGCGCCTTCTTTAATCGGGTGAGTCTTGAAAACAGAAAGAACTAAAAAAAAAACCTGTTAATAAAATATTATTTACTCTCCACCCATTCAAATTTCACCTATCGAGTATCGAATTCCCATTATAGTGGTGGGTATCCCCGCCTGTTACGCGGGAGACCGGGATTCGATTCGCTGCCGAGGAGATGCACTTTTTGTGTTCTTCCTGTTTCCCAGTTCTAAGTGATACCTGGAGGCCAAAAGTATTAAAATGGGTTCTTTTAAGTTAAATTCCAAAATCAATTCGTTTGATATCTGGAGGCGATCAAAAATGAATTCAAATTTGTCAGCACTCGTGGAATATTTCATGGACAAAAAGATTGCTGACAACAGTAATCAAATCTAAGTTTGCGATTCTTGACGAATTTGCAACTGCCCTTTTATTACACATTGCGCGAGAAATAATTTGCTTGGTGATTTGATAACCCACTTTGAATATTGAACTAAATGTTAAAGTTAACATTTTGTTTGAAATTTGATTTATTATTGATTTGCGATTAACACTCGGTTTATAAGTACGTTTTCCTCGCTTACCTGTTGAACTGCTTGCTGAATCGCTTGTTTTTCTTTGATCAGGGAACAATTTGGTTGGATAATGCCACAGAAATAAGTCATGTCGTTTACCAATTGAACTTTAAGTATTTTCATTTTAGTTCTCTTCCACGCAATTGTCATGAATCTTTCGAAATTTCTTGCGTATCACACAATTCCTTTTTTTTAGATCGAATAAAGACTTGCAGTCCAGCCGATTGATGA
The DNA here is from genome assembly GCF_964205215.1 of Stylophora pistillata. Classification (NCBI taxonomy): domain Eukaryota; kingdom Metazoa; phylum Cnidaria; class Anthozoa; order Scleractinia; family Pocilloporidae; genus Stylophora; species Stylophora pistillata. Next base: position 9,665,244 of record NC_142527.1, on the reverse strand, counting down.
GGGTGAGCCATTTTCCGCGAAGCAATCTCTGCTACCAAATTCAACGCGCTAGTGGACATAGCAAAATTTGTGCCTAGACTTATGGGCCCTAATATGAACTATTCATAACATATAATTTAGATTTCCAAGATTAAGTTCCGTTTTGTTGGCATGGAGGCTTCCAATGGTCTCTCCCGTAGCACAAATGATCAGTTGGAGGATCTGTTTGGAACCAAAGGTAACGTTTGCGTTGATGAGCTACTATAATGAACAGGCCATATTAAAATACGTTGAAATTTTTTGATAGTAGGTAAGTATCTGGTTTCTGTAGTGTAATGGTTATCACATCCGCCTCACACGCGGAAGGTCGCAGGTTCGAGCCCTGCAAGAAACATTTTTTTTTTAGAAAACCTTGAGCAAAGGCAAGGACGGCCCGAGGCTTAATTTTATTTCCACACAAAAAAGTAGCTGAGAGGAGATATTCTCTTATGTAATACACTTCAGATGTTTGTCCCTGCCCTAAGAGTCCCCAATACTTTTTGCGCGAAGTGTGATTAGATTTTTTTCCTTGTGAATTGCGATTAGATTTTTTTTATTTGTGAATCGTGATAAAAGATGATAAGCTCTTTTCATGTCAACGTGAACGAATATTTTGATTTAGACGTGATCCGTGAATTTTCAAAGACACTGATAACGAGTTTGGCTCTGATGACAAATGTGAAGTAATGTTAATTTTCGGAGACACTGATAACGTCTAATTTAGGGACCTCGAGCCGCCAAAAAGCCGATTTAAATTTCTTTTCTTGAAATTTCTTTTGTCATTCCTTAATAAGAACATAATAAGCTACAAAATTATGCAAAAAAATTTATACTTCATAGGCACTTTAAAAAAACAAAGTAGCTTGGAATATCCTATTTTGCATGTTTTATAGGCTGGGCGTCATTACATGTCGGTCAGTTACGTGATCTTAGAGTTTGGTAGTTTTTTTTTTTTTATAGCAATGGCTCATTCCTTTCTTAAGAGCCCTCTGGCCGAGGGTATATTCGAGCTCTGGTTCCACAGTAGAACGAAGGTGCTGTAATTCTTGAATAGCGATTTTGGTATTTTCAGTGATCATTGATTCTTCGTCAGATTAACAGCTCATTTTTAAGTCTTACTGTACACTCCTTTTATACCCAAAAATGCGACCCTAAGTTAAAGGAAGTTGTCATTCAGACTTGAAAAAAGCTCCGAAGTGCGTTACTGATCAATGGGCCAGTAACGCTAGTCTCTCCATGATAACTTTGGCAGAGGTGAATTACCGCCTGCTTTTATGACAACGATTAATATCCTCTTCTCAGACACGTCCGGCCTGTTGGTCTAGTGGCATGATTCTCGCTTTGGGTGCGAGAGGTCCCGGGTTCGACTCCCGGACAGGCCCGCGGGGCGGTATTTTTGGAAAAATCTTCTTAGGGAAGTCGAACTTCCCTAAGAAGAATTTATGGCGACTAAACTACCATATGATATATTTCTCAATTTTTTTCTTTTTAAGTTTGCAAAAGTTTGAGAACACTACACGGACGAAGGGCTTGGAAAATGAGCAGACCTTGAACTCGACTCGATAAATACAAGATATGCTGCAGATATGCGAAAATATGGTGGGATATCTATCCGCGGTAATTATCTGTTCCGAGACGCGAAGAATTGTTCGAGAGCGAAGCTCGAGGAAAACTGTGAGCTTCGAGGAACAGATAATGTCCAAGGTCAAATATACGAGCATATTTTCGTGCCAAATGGAGGCTATTGTGTTTAGTGTCCTTCAAATATTTCTCATGTTTCTTACGTCGAGTAACATTTTAAGCGCAGATTTCTCCGTATTGGACGTCACTTGGTGTATATCCTCTGGTGTCCCCCAGATTTACTCGGGGGGATATTTGGACAAGTGATGCGTTTTGACCGATCGCTGGCGAGCAAAAATTTATGTTGGATCATAATGCGTAATAGAGCCTATGACTTTATAATCTTTTTCCAGGGTGGTTTCTGTAGTGTAGTGGTTATCACAAATATGAATTAAATATGATTCATGAACCATTTTGTTTTGCGTGATTAGTTTCTGGCTATTATACACGTTTTTTTCTGGAACGGCTGTGATTAGGCTTTAAAAGGAGCCCTTTCTGGGTTTTGACTGGAGATGGACTCCATTTGGATCGATAAAAGTCATAGAACAGAGCACTAAAGGTTCTTAAACAATCAAGAAAACACATTACCTTCAGACTCTACCACTGAGCCACAGGGATACCATGGTTGCGCTGGGTCATCAGTGAGCCCACATGTGACACGCGTTCTGCATACTGCTAGTATCAGCAATGTTGAAAGGGTCATGTGTGTAAAAAGATTAACAAAGATTATAAAATCTGAGCTTAGTAATGAGATAAAGAAAGACGTTTTTTGGTCTAAACATGAGCTTTCGACAATAAAAAGTTCTGAGTTCCCTTGGGGAATCAGGTTTTCTTTGGTTGAACTACATTCTCTCATTATCATGTTGACTTGTGCTTGAGAACATCCAGACAGGTGCCACTTATTTAACTCGATTTGGAGTGTTAATGATTTCCTGGTTGTTTCAAAGGACGTATGCTCTCTTTCGGTTGTTGTTGTTTAGGAACCACCTCTTGCTACCAGTACGCTTAAACGCAGGCAATGAGAGAAATTACGAAAGTGTACTAGATGCAAATAAAAAAGTGATAACACAAAAGGCACCGATGGGAGTTGAACCTATGACCTCCTGTTTACTAGACAGGCGTTCTAACCATCTGAGCTACGGCGCCTCCGTTGTTCTAATTTGGCGTTAAAGTTGGGCTAATTTTAAAGATAGAACTGGCCAAACATAGATAAACTTTATTGCGCGTATAACAAAAAAAAAAAAAAAAAAAGAAAGAAAGGAATGGTAAATGTACATAGTAAGGTTATGTTATAAAACTGTTCTAATCATGGTAATACATGTTTGCCAAACGCTTCTCATAAAGAAGGGTAATGAACTGGTGTTTGTCGATTTTGGACGTTAGGGATCTTCAAGCAGTTTTTACACCCAACCTATCATTACCTTTGGCGCTCACATGCTTCGTGCTAGAAATCAAGTCACATCTTTACCACTTATCTGGTCATCGCTTGAAATCATAGATGCCGAAGATGATATCTGATCGTCACTATCAGACATACTTGCGTTTAAGCCCAGGAAATCGAAGCAAATAGAACTTTGACGGAGAGATTTTCAATCTGAAGCACACAAAACCATGTGTAAACAAAGCGCCAGAACCACCAACTAAGTCATCAGAGCCCTGATGACAAACATTGAACAAACTCTGATGACACATTACGTCAAAAACACATTACGTCATCTTTTGTCGCGTAAGACAAGCCTAGAACAACTAGAATATTTCTTCAATGAGATTGTCTCGAATTTTGCGTGAACGTGTTCAATGAGCCATAGGGCTACCATGGTTGCGCTGGGTCATCGCTGAGCCCACATGAGCCCACACATGAGCTTTCGACCAGCGATCAAGTTTTCTTTGGTTGAGCTATATTCTACTATTATCATGTTAACTTATGCTTGAGAACATTCAGACAGATGGCGCTTATTTTACTCGATTTGGAGTGTTATTGGTTCTGGTTGTTTCTGAAGACATATGCTCTCTTTCGTTCGTTGTTGTTTACTAATCACCTCTTGCTACCAGTACACTTAAACGCAGGCAATGAGACAAACTACGAAAGTTTTTTGTGTTTAAGGTGAACGGCCAGGCTACCGTGAGGGCGGTGCAATGCCTGCCGAACGAACCGTCTGATCCAACCCAAGGCGGGGAGTGCAATACCTTGGGGTTGGGTTCACCAATAAACAAGAGGGTCACCAGACGCCAACTTCGTTGAGGAATCGAACCCCACCTCTAAAACATTAGCACACTCACGCCAAAAATTAAACATAGTATTTGTATTCTAGAGTGAGTAAACATACTCACTCTAGAATACACGCACTCCAACCGACGCAAGAAGAGAAGAACCACAAGCCATCATTACCGGATAACTCTAGAACACTCGGACTGACAAGGGGAGAAGAGACACTAGCCATCATTGCTATGCCAGAATCGGTAAGGCGTACTTCTATTTTTCTTTGTGGCGGACCGTTTACCAGCTGCTGGTTGTGTGGAGGGCGCCAGGATATCCTCTCGCGCGTGGCATTTACTAGCCTCAGCTATCGCCGCGTTGCTTTGTATTACCCACTTGGAGAGTACATTCTTATTTACTTCGTTAGTTGAACTATTGTTTATCACTACATTACTATTTACTTTGTTTAGAGGACTATTGTTGATTACCCCAGCGACAGCCGCAGCTGCTTCTACGTTACTATTTGACGCTACAATACTATTACTTTGCTTATTTACAGAAGAACCCTCGTCAACCACATCTAGTGAGGCGAACCTTTCGTCGCTCGCCTCGGAATCAGAATAGTCCTCCTCACAACTTTCTTCACCAATATCAACCTCACAGCTTTCCACGTTCTCGTCTACTTTTCCCTCCCGTTCACAACCTTCATCCATTGTGGATTCGAGGCCGGAGGCCTCCACATTCTTGTCTTCTTCACCGTCACCCTCTACAGCGGCTGTACTGTTTGCGGGGTGGGCCTCCACACGTCCGTCCGCTACTTCACTCCGGGCCGTAACCAGAGGAAGGTTGACCTCTGGAACCTCAACCACCGGAGGAGCCCTCCACGGGTTGGGGCAGACGCATGCCAAGTGTCCAGCCTGAAAACACCTAAGACACTTTCATTTAGCTGGATAATTGAAAGAACGATGGCCAATCTTGCGACAAATGTCGCATTGTAGGGGCTGGCCCCTATACCACACCTTACAGCGGGCACCTCGAGTGGCTACAAAGCGCGGGATCTCCTTATTAACAATCATTTGCACTACGCGCGATCCAGTTGACAATGAGGGCTTACCAGGTCAGAGCTGGTATCTCACACCCTTTACTTCTCTATAGCCTGAAAGTGCGTTCGGTACCACCTTATTTGATCCCTCGCACGGGAACTAAGACACAATCACAGTGCTAACTTGAGGCGGAGGAGGAGGGGGCTGAACCACCTCTTATACTCAACTCCATTGAGTATAACAACCCCTTGCTCCTCGAAGAAAGCCTCAGCGGCTTCGCCACCTTTAACAAACGTGACCCTGGCGACTCGGCCAGGGTACTCTTGGATTGCAGCGATCCCATGTTAGGACTCGCGATCGAAGGATTCCAAGATCCAATTTACAACGTCAGAGGGGGACGACCCCGCGGGAAGTCCCTCACAACAAATGTCGATTGTCCTTTGAAAGGACACGACCATGACGAAAAAATGGGGAAGGGTAACGCCCAACACTCTCAACAGACAGCCAAAATCGGACCCAACACACAATCCAAAGAAGGGGATGGGTGACCGAGAACCAAGAAACAACCAATAGAGTGCAAGCTTTCCCTCCTGGCAGGTACTCACTTATCCGGCCAAACAACAGAACTTCGAAATACTTACAAGATCCAAGCGGCTTGAACAAGAACGCTTCTAGAACCCTCACCGGATGCTAAGTACACTTAAACGCAGGCAATGAGAGAAACTACGAAAGTGTACTATATGCAAATAAAAAAGGAGATAAAACAAAAGGCACCGATGGGAGTTGAACCCATAACCTCCTGTTTACTTGACTGGCGCTCTAATCATCTGAGCTACGGCGCCTCCGTTGATCACTATGCAATAATTTGCTGTATCAGATGAAACTTTTGGTGTCAAAGTGCAGCTAATTTTAAAGATAGAACTAGCCAAACATTCAAGAACTTTATAGAGTGGATAACAAAAAAAAAAAAAAAAAAAAAGAAAGAAACCAAGGAATGGTAGACCATAGTTAGTGGAGGGGCATAACAAGGTTATAAAACTCTTCTAATTCTGTTAATACATGTTTGCTTAACACTTCTCATAAAGCAGTCTAACCAACTAGTGTTTGTCATTTTTGGACGTTAGAAAGTTTCAAGCACTTTTTACATCCAACAGATCATTACTTTATTACATAAGCTGTCGTCTCCGTGGCGCAATCAGTCTGCGCGTTCGGCTGTTAACCGAAAGAATTTGGATATATCAACAAAGTTGAAATGGTAAATTGGCCACCGTAATGATTACAAAAGCTGACGTTTCCGTGACGTTTCGCTCCGACGAAGGGCTAACGCTCGAAACGTCAGCTTTTGTAATCATTACGGTGGCCAATTTACCATTTCAACTTTGTTGATATATCCAAATTATTTCGTTACTCCCACCGACGCAGCCCCAAACAGTTTCTTTCGAAACTATCAGCCTTTATTCATTTGTTAACCGAAAGGTTGGTGGTTGAATCCCACCCGGGGACGTGATTTTGCATTTCATTTTCAAATCCTTAACCGTTGTGTTAGATGGCGTTGGCATGGAATACTCTATTTTGCATGTTGTATAGGCTGGGCGTCATTACATGTCGGTTAGTTATGTGATGTACGCATCCTAAATCCTAACGGAGAAGCTTGTTTCATTGGTGAGATTGATGGTAAAGGCGTGGTCTGACTTATTTGCTAGATGGCTTTGGCGCTCATATGCTACGTGTTAGAAATCAAGTCACATCGTTACCATGAGCTAAAAAAGGAATACCCCCATTTCCATGTCTTGAAGGTTGGGTGTCATTACTTGTCTCTCAGTTATGTGATGTAGGGTCCCTAACTCTTTATGGAGAAGCTTGTTTCATCGAAGAGATTGTTCAGTGCTAGAGGCGGGTCTGACTTATTTGCGGTTTTCTACTTGAAGTAAATGTTGGTTCGCGCAGCTCTTCTTTCATACTACCTTGTCAGGTGCTGGATAAACTTTCCGTTTTCTGCGACGATACCTCATGGCAATCTTGGATGGCCGACCTAAAATGTTGGAGCTTGATATTTTTTTCTTTATCACAGTGGCTCATTCCTTTCTTAAGAGCCTTCTGTCCGAGGTTATATTCGAATTCTGGTCCACCGTAGAGCGAAGCTTCCGTAATTCTTGAATAACGATCACGGTATTTTCAGTGATCATCTTTGATTCTTCATCGGATTAAAAGCTTGTTTTTAAGTCTTACTGTACACTCCTTTTATTACCAAGGATACAACCCTAAGTTAAAGAAGTTGTCACTCAGACTTGGAAATGCTCCAAAGTGCGAATTTTACCAACAGGCCACTAACGCTAGTCTCTCCATGATAAGCCATGGCAAAGGTGTTACACCACCTGCTACTATAACAAAATGAATACAGTTAAAACCCGCAAGTAAGAACCTACATTTTTAGGAGTTAGTCTAAACAGGTTCTTATATAAATGGTACTTAACAAAATTTTAGTCTATTTAGTTTCTTACAACAGGTTCTTATTCTGGGAGAAAAACACACCTGTATAACAAGTTGGTAATTGTCCTATATTTTGTAACTACATATTCTGCACTAATTTTTCTTCAGAAAATCACGTTTTACAGCAATGGCAATCTGGTTTTTCTTCGATTATGATTACAGTAAATAATTTCAGTGTACCTGTAATGTACTATATGATTTTAGAAAATAAGAACCTATTTTAATTTTCTTAGGCTAAATAGGTTGTTGTTTATAGGGGGTATAAATGGCAAATTTTAGGCTAATAGGTTCTTAATTTTTAGGTTCTTACTTGCGGGTTTTAACTGTACCCTTTTGTGAACTTTCATTATTATGTCCGGCCTGTTGGTCTAGAGGCATGGTTCTCGCCCCGAGTTTGACTCCCGGACAGGCCCGGCTGGTTGTACTTTTGGTAAAACTTTCCAGAAGTCAAGAAACCGTCAAGTCAAACTTCCTTTAAGAAAACTTATGGCGACCGTATTATCTAATGCTTAATTTTTCATTTTGTTTTCGTGTCCCTGTTCTTCAAGCGCCCTTGACTTTTGCCTTTTTTCCAAGGAGAGCTCTCATTTTCTTTTTTGTATCTGTCAAAGGTACCAAACTTGGAACACAACCTGCGCTCAACCTTAATTCAATTTCTTGGTTGTTAATACTCGTATCCATTGATTATCACGGAGGAAAATCCAAAAGACTTCCGAAGAACGGCTATTTTGGCTTTTTTTCGAACTTGGGTGTGGTAAACTGAGAACGATACGGTGCAGGCCATATTATAGTAGTTATAAGGATGCCTCCTTCCGCTTTACACGCGGAGGGACGCCGGTTCGAACCCTGTGAGAAACAATTTTTTCGAAAAACTCTTCTTGAAGCAAGAGAGTCCTAATCAATACTTTACTTTTATTCCAACGAAAAAAACTGGGTCAGTGGCTCTGACCCTTCAGATGTTTGTTATCCATCCCCTCCCTTGGTTTATTCATTTCTGTAGATCCTCACTTGTCACATATTTGCCTTAACCCTTTCACTACCAAGATTTCATTGATAATTCTCCTTAGGTGCGCCATACATTTGTAATGATGCTAGTTTTGAGAATTTGGCGTTGGATCGAATAATAATTCCCTGACTGATATATTTCTTTATTCTCCTCACTTGTCTGCTTGACATTGTATTGATATTGTAAGAAGAAACTCTGTCTTGGTCACTCATGGGAGTTAAGGGCTAATAAATATCTTGAGGCAGCAGTCATGTTGCTTTTGTGAGGTTGTAGAAACAGAAAAATGAATTGATTGACCAAGAAGTGAAATACTTCATCTGGGTTTGGTGATTTGTGATTACAGTGACTCATTTCTCTTCTTGTGTGATGTAAATGGTACTGAATGGCTCTTATGGTAATACCATAATTGTGTGACCGTCTTTGATTGTTTGTTAGATTAACAACTTGTTTTTAGGACTTACTGTACACCACTCGTATGCACTCGTATGCTTGTACCTAACGTTAGGCCCCTAAGTTAAAAGAAGTTCTCAAATAGACGTGAGAAATACTCCTAACTGCGACTCTGATCAAAAGACCAGTTACGCTAGCTTATCCACGTCAGAGTCGTGATACAAGCGTTTATCGACTCGCTTTTATAACAGCAATAATAAAATACCCTTTTCACTTTAAATATGTCTGGCCTGTTGGTCTAGTGGGATGGTTCTCCATGATAAGTCATGGCACAACTGATTTGTCACCTGCTTTTATGACAACAATTAATACCCTTTTCTCGTCTGTCACATATATGTTCGGCCTGTTGGTCTAGTGGCATGATTCTCGCTTAGGGTGCGAGAGGTCCCGGGTTCGACTCCCGGACAGGCCCGATCTTCGATACTTTTGGAAAAGTTTTTAGATGTTATTAACCCAGCAAGTCAAACTTCCCCTGGCCCTCGCCCGGGTTTGGTATGTGGCGTCCGGCAAGTGGGAACTTGTAGCCCGCTCTGCCGTGACACAGTCTCCTCTTTTCGGTCGGTTTTCTGTTGTGCATGTCCGTTATAAGGTGTGGGCTCTCCTTTGTCAGTAGGTGAGGAGATTTGTCTCCTCCCCCTCTGACTGGTGTATTACGTTGTGTTTCTGGTGTCATTCTCTCTTTTGTCAGTTTCTCCTTTAGTTGTTTTTTCCCGTCCCTTCTCTTTTGACCCCAGGGTCTTGTCGTCATTTCACAGTTCTCTTTTGCTAGCTTGGCGTGGCCTTAACGGTTCTTTTTCCGTGGTCAAGAATTGTCTTGTATTTGTTTCTTCTTGTGGGCACGTCTGCAGCCCTGCCTCGGGCATGTCCACAAAGTCTTGCTATCTGTATTTGCTCTCTGAGAACATGTTTCAACCGCATTGTGTGGATAAATTTAACGCTACTTTTCCCTCTTTTGATTGGTCTGCCACGTGGCGCTCCCTGTCCTTCTTCAGCATAGACCGCTCGATAATCGACCTTAACTGGAAGATTGCGTACGGCGTTCTGTACACCGCCCAGCGTCTGGTCTCCTTTGGATCGCCAGTCCCTCTTCCTTGCTTCTGCGGTGCCCTGGTGGAAACACAGGAGCACCTTTTCTTCTATTGTCCTCTTGCTCAAAGCATTCTGTCCTGGCTCCAGTCTCTTATGTTTGTCTTCTCCCCGATGTCTCCTATCCTGTCACTCCGTCAAGTCCTTTTCGGCAGCAGCTCGGACGAGCTGATTGCCACTCCTCGTATCTTTGTCTACCTGCTTAACCTCTCAAAGTTCTGCATCTGGAAATCCCGGAACGACTGTCGTTTCCGCAACACCCGTCCTGACGCTTTGGCGGTGATGGCTAACATCCAGTCTCGCTTGAAGTTCCACCTTCCCATACTGTTCAAGCGCTTCAAGTCAGACAGACGCCGGCGCTTCTTCCACCGACAGTGGGGCGCCTGTGGTGTCGTTTCTTCCGTTGTTAAAAGCTCTCCAGTGTTCTCAATCTAACTGTTCCCATATCAACTGTCCTCCACCTCTGAGTGAGTGTGTTTTTGTTGTGTCCGCCTTGTAGCCCCTTGTGCTAGGTCTCCTTTAGTGGTGTACTGCACAGGGGCCCCTGTACCGTTCTGTTTTGTAGCATCCCGTTCAATGTCTGATTATGACTATTGTTTTGTTTTTTGTTTGCGTGCCACCCCTTGGCTGGCTAGGGGCTATAATTATTGTTTTGTTTTTTTCGTGAGCCACCCCTTGGCTGGCTAGGGGCTATAATTATCAGTATTTTATTATTATCCTTTTATGTGTGAGTGAGTTCAATTCCTCAACGAAGTTGGTGTCTGGTGACCCTCAGCTTGTGGTGGACCCAACCCTAAGGCATTGCACCTCCGCCATGGGTCGGACTAGACGCGTCGGTCGGCAGGTATTGCACCGCCCTTAGGAGAGCCTGGCCGTCCACCTCAAATATAAAAAAAAACTTCTATGGCTCATTTCTCGTTAGTGGGTAAAATTTAAAATGCTGTTTGCTGCGACCATACCTCCTGACAATCTCAGATGGCCAATCTAAGATCTTAGAGTTTGCTAGTTTCTTTTTATAGCAATGGCTTATTCCTTTCTCTAGAGCCTTCTGCCCGGGGTTATGTTTGAGCTCTGGTTCCACACTAGAGCGAAGCTGTTGTAATTCTTAAATGGCGAATATGGTATTTTCAGTGATCATCTTTGACTTTTCGTCAGACTAACAACTTGTATTGTCTTACCGTACACTCCTTTTATATCCAAGGACCCTAAGTTAAAGAAGTTGTCCCTGAGACTTGCAAAATGCTCCGTAGTGCAACTCTGATCAGTGGGCCAATAACGCTAGTCTCTCCATGATAAGTCGTGGCACAGGTGATTTGCCACCTGGTTTTATGACAACGATAAATTCCCTCTTCTCGTCTGTCATAGTTATGTGCGGCCTGTTGGTCTAATGGTACGATTCTCGCTATGGGTGCCAGAGGTCCCTGGTTTGACTCCCGGACAGGCCCGGTTGGTTTTACTTTTGGAAAAATCTTCTAAAACTTAACGAACCGGCAAGTCAAACTTTCTATAGAAGAATATATGGCGACTAAATTACCATACGATATATATCTCATATTTTTTTCTAAGTTTGCAAAAGTTTCAGACCACTGCACGGACGAAGAGCTTAGAAACTGAGTAGACTTTGAACTCGACATGATAAAAACAATACCTGCTGCAGATATGTAAAATACAGCCTACATAAGGCTACGTTCCTCTGTAAAGGGTCATGTGGAGATCGTGATTATTTTTTGCAGTTTAGGATATATCATTTTCAGCTCTTTATCAAATAGAATCCATATTGTCTTGTATTTTGGTGAGCACTGCAGGAAAAAGCTCTACGCTTTGGAAACACCGCGACTTAGTGGCTTGTGTGGTTGCTTAGAATTCCTTTGAGACAACTTAGTTTTGACAACCTGAAAGCATGCCACCACCTATCTAGTACAAAGGTTGCACATGCGCAGAAGATTGACCACTGTGTCCTCTAGTCTACTGCGGTTTGATAGCAGCATTATTATGAGCCGAAGTTTGTTACGTTACGGTCAGCGGACAGTTTGCTGAGCAATAATAAAAAAACCTACGTCTTTTGTTGAACTCATTCTAAATGGAAGCGCTACTTGCCTTGAAGTGAACTTCAAGTAAAAATATACTTTTAGGCGTGATTTACATCTTACATAAAAAACCTTAGAGGCGAGGAATATGAAGTCATAGTGTTCTGGAAGGGCTAGAACCTGTGATCTTCAGCGTGTTTGGTGTATGTATAATAAGAAATAATAAGAAAATAATAAGAAAATTATCAGTCTCCTGACAACAACGCTTGAGTGAAATAGATGCAAATTAATGCAACATACACAGGCTAACAAGAAAACCTACATTGATTTATTACCCACTGAAGGCACCTTCTTTACTGAGTCGGGTGAGTCTTGAAAACAAAAAGAACTAAAAAACATCTGTTAATAAAATATTATTTACTCTCGACTCATTCAGATTCCCCCTATCGAGTATCGAATTCCTTGGTAGTTTTTTTGTGTTTAAGGCGGACGGCCAGGCTCCCTTGAGGGTGGTGCAATGCCTGCCGAACACACGTCTGATCCAACCCATGGCTAAAGTGCAAGGCCTTAGGGTTGCGACCGCCAGAAACGAGGGACACCAGTCGCCAACTTCGCTGGGGAATCGAACCCCACCTCAAACAAAAATTAACACACACGCACCAAAAACTAAACACACACACTCAGTAACTTAAATATTTATAGTTAACTATTTTTAAACTACCGAATTTTTTAAAATTTTTAAAAGTTTCTTAAAATATCGAATTCCTCGGTAGTATAGTGGTGAGTGTCCCCGCCTGTCACGCGGAAGACGGGGAGATGCTTTATTTTGTCTTTCTTCTGTTTCCGAACACTAAGTAATACCTGGAGTTAAATTCCAGAATCAATTTGTTTGATATATAGAGGCGATCAAAAAATAATTGAAGTTTGTCAGCACTCGTCGGATATTTCATGGACTAAGACTCGTGACAAGAGTAATGAAATCTAAGTTTGCGATTCTTAACGAATTTGCAACTGGCTTTTTATCAGACATTGCGTGAGAAATAATTTGCTTGGTTATTTGACAACTTACGTTGAATATTGAACTAAATATTAGAGTTAACACATTGATGGACATTTGACTTATTATTGATTTGCGATTAATAGTTTAAGGCATAACCGTTTAAGTCAAATAATTATCCTTTGATCCATGCGTAAAATAGTTTTGACCCCGCATTCGGTTTATAAGTACGTTTTCCTCGCTTACCTGTTGAATTGCTCACTGAACCGCTTGTTTTTCTTTGATCGGGAAACAGTTTGGCTGGATAATGCCACAGAAGTAAGTTATGTCGTTTACCAATTGAACTTTAAGTATTTTCATTTTAGGTCTCTTCCACGCAAATGTTAGGAATCTTTCGAAATTTCTTGCGTATCACGTAGTTACTTTTTTGTCCACTAGCGCAGAAAGTTGAATTTGGTAGCAGAGATTGCTTCGTGGAAAATGATTCACCCTCATCAATTGGCTGGACTGCAAGTCTTCATTCGATCTAAAAAAAAGTAATTACGTGATACGCAAGAAATTACGAAAGATTCATAAAAATTGCGTAGAAGAGAGCTACAATGAAAATACTTAAAGTTCAATTGGTAAACGACATAACTTACTTCTGTGGGATTATCCAACCAAATTGTTTCCTGATCAAACAAAAACAAGCGGTTCAGCAAGCAGTTCAACAGGTAAGCGAGGAAAACGTACTTATAAACCGAATGTGGGGTCAAAACTATAAACCGTTGATTTCACTTAAACGGCTATCCCTTAAACTGTTAATCACAAATCAGTAATAAATCAAATGTCAATCAACGTGTTAACTTTAACATTTATATAAATATTCAAAGTGGGTCATCAAATCACCAAGCAAATTATTTCTCGCGCAGTGTCTAATAAAAAGGCAGTTGCAAATTCCTAAAGAATCGCAAACGTAGATTTGATTACTCTTGTGAGCAATCTTTTAGTTCATGAGATATTCGATGAGTGTTGATAAATTTGAATTCATTTTTGATCGCCTCTATATATCAAACGAATTGATTTTGGAATTTAAAATAGAACCTATTTTAAAACTTTTGGCCTTCAGGTATCACTTAATACTCGGAAACAGGAAGAAGACAAAAAGTGCACCTCCCCGGCGGGGAATCGAACCCCGGTCTCCCGCGTGACAGGCGGGGATACTCACCACTATACTACCGAGGAATGAGTGGAGAGATAATTATATTTTCAGGTGTTTTTTTTACTTCTTTCTGTTTTCACGACTCACCCGACTAAAGAAGGTGCCTTCAGTGGGAAATAAATCAATGCAATCTTTCTTGTTAGCCTGTGTATGTTGAGTTAATTTGCATCTATTTCAGTTCAAGTGTTGCTGTCAGGAGTCTGATAATTCCCTTATTATTACACACACCAAACACCCCGAAGATCACAGGTTCTAGCCCTCCCAGAACACTATAAGCTTTACATTCCTCACCTCTAAGGTTTTTTCCTCTTTGTGTGAGATGTAATTCACGCCTAAAAGCGTATTTGTACTTGAATTTCACTTAAAAAATTATGAAAAAATAAGAAATTATGGCAAAGGATCTCTTCCACCAACACTGCGTTAAGCGATCTCTTACCTCCCCAGAGAACACGGCAGTGGAGAACTAGGTCGCATAATTATATTTTGCCTAAGGTTCAGACAAGCCGTTTTAAATCAGTTTTTATTAATATATGTCTTTTCAATTGTAATTAATACCTTTTCTTTTTCCTTATTCATTCTATTCATGTTAATGGTTGCACGTCTGTTTGCACAATAATTCTTAAAAAAGACCTTTATTATTATTATTATTATTATTATTATTATTATTATTAAAGGTAAGAAGTGATTACATTTAGAATGAATACAGGTACATGTACAGTACAGTACAGTACTGTACAGTACTAATTCAGACGTGAGATTTTGAGCTCCTCGATTACCCAAAGTTTAACTTTGTCGATTCAAGGTTAGTCTGGCCTTTGGGCCTTTTTTCCATTTGCTTTGTGTGCCATTTATGGATTCAGGTATGAATACTGAGGGATTGTTAGAAGATTTAGTTGCTGATGGAACCATTGAAGACTCATCGATCGTAAATGGAGAATCATATGCGTCGAGAGCTGCACGTACCTCTGGAAATATTGGAAATGATGTGCCAAACAGGCGGGTTTCTGCTTTTATTGAAAACAACATGCCGCAGCGGCCGAGAACCGCTTTCTTTACACCGTCTAAATCAGCGACTGCTCGTTCCGTTTTCGACGCTTTTTCGGCGCTGAACATTGAATTTACAGACATACAATGCCTCCAACGAAAACTTAATGGGGAAGTCGTCGTGACTTTCAAGTCTGAGACCGCCAAAGAAAGGTTTTTAAGCTTCAATTCTCTAAAACTTGGTTCAGAAAACTACGCCCTACAAGATGTTGACAAACCGTTAACATTTCTCACCATCTACGACGCGCCCTTTGAACTATCAGATTTGGCGATAATTAAACGCCTAGCATCTTACTGTGAGGTGTTACACTACCGGAGAGGTAAGCATTCTTATGCTCCCGCTATTTACAATGGCTTTCGATACTACCGTGTTCGGGTTTTTAAACCTATCCCGAGTTTCCTGAGATTTGGAAAGTTTCAGATCTTCCTGCGACATAATGGCCAAGTTCCCACTTGCCGCAAATGTAATTGTTCTGGACACTTTGCAAATGGCTGCCCCAACAAGATTTGCTTCAATTGCGAAGGCATTGGCCACGAGGCGTCAGAGTGTCAACGCCCCGTTCTATGCTGTATTTGTAAAGAGGAAGGCCACTTGGGGATCAATTGTGATTACTCTTGGGTCTTTCCACTCACTCACTGTGCCGAAACCGATGAAACGGATGAAGTAAACATTGATGTATCAGACGACCATGGTTCTATTGACGAAAATGCTCCACTTGCTTCTGTTCTTCTTTCACCAAAACGATCTTCTGAAAATTTTCCTCTGCCAAATCCGCCCGTCAACGAAGAACTTGCTGAGAATTTGCCTCCCGTCTCCCCCCCGCCTGACGTCTTCAATGAAACTAATCAATCTTGTCAACTGGAACAACCTTCTCAACCTGAACATTTCAACGAGACTCAACCACCCTCTCAACCTGAACAGTCCGAGCAACATTCTAAACCAGAAAAACCTTCGCAACACTCTCAACCTGAACAGCAACACTCTCAACCCGAACTGCCCTCGCACAATCTCTCCGAACAATCTTCTCAACCGTCATCCGTCTCTTCTGATTCCCCGATTCTGGATCCTCATGGCTTCATTGCTCCCAAATCCATCAAGCCGTCATCCCGTCGCACACCTGCTCGCTTGCCTGATCTGTCCCTTGCCTGCATTCGTAAACCTACTACACCTACGCTCACCACCGGAAAGCCACGCTCATCGATACCTGTTCCTACCATAGCTTCATTTACCCTTGAAACCGAAAATGACATGGAAGCCACCCATGATCTCAAAAGAAAATCATCCGATGTATCTCCAAGTCGAAAGGAAACTACCCCCACAGAAAAGAAAAAAGGAAAAAATAGACACTCTAAAAAGTCCAAGTAAGTTTTTTTACCTTTTTAAGTGAGTCTTTTTTCCAAGTTATTTCAAACTCTTAACTATTAATGCAAGAGGGCTAGCAAACCCCCTTACCTACAATTTCTTGTTTGATTTGATCGAGAAGTCCAACTGTGATGTCTGTTTTGTACAAGAAACGTTAATTCATTCTGAATCTACTATAAAATCTCTATCCCGTAGATGGCTGGGCCGTAGTTTTTGGTCCCCTGCCTCGGGGAAACAGGGTGGTGTCGTCACCTTGATTTCTTCGAAATGCTCAAACGAACTCGTATCTTGGAAGAAGGACTCACAAGGTCGTATTGTCAGTGTTTTGATCAGGTGCAACGACTTTGATATCAATCTAGTCAATATCTACGCTCCTACCAATCCTACCGAACGGAAAAGTTTTTTTGTTTCGATTCATGAATTTTTCATTCCCTCCTCTGCGACTATCATCGGAGGAGATTTTAATTGTTACGACAACGCTCTCGATAAGTTTGGTGGGAATATCTCTATACACAAAGATTACGAATCTTTAAAAAGTGATTTCGCGCTTTCAGATGTTTGGCGAAAGTTGCATCCAAGATCAAGAGAATTTACGTGGTTTAATTCCACACGGTCAATTGGGAGTAGACTGGACAAGTTTTTAATTTCGAAAGATTTATTATCACCCGACGTTAAGTGTGACATTCGCCCTTGTTCGATATCCGACCACGATTTTGTTTTTCTTACCTTTGATATTCCCACCGCTGTAAAACGCGGTCCAGGCGTTTGGTGTTTTAACAACTCTCTTTTGAACGATAAGGATTTTTGCGCTACTATAGAGAAATTAATCGATGATCATGTACGTTTGTTATCTTGTTTTCCGTGTCTCCAAGACTGGTGGGAGTTTTTAAAACAGTCTATTAAAGAAGAAACGATCTCCTTTTCCCGTAAAAAGCGAAGACAACTGCAAAGAGACCAGGTAATTTTGACGAACAAATTGATCCGTCTTCGTCAACGTTTAGTTGACGGAGACAATTCCGTTATCCCTTTAATTTCTGACACCGAATGTCGTTTGAAAGCCCTTCGAACTAAACAAGTCGAAGGAATCATTATTCGTAGTAGAGCAGAATGGTTAGAGGAAGGCGAACGCCCCAGTCGGTACTTTTTTAGTTTACAAAGAATTAAAGCTCAACGATCCCACATCTCTTCGGTTTATGATTCTACCGGTATCGAAGTCTCCTCCCAAGAAGAGATTGAAAAAGCTCATATCGATTTCTACACTCAGCTCTTTTCCGAAGAACCGATAGATGCTGCCCTTCAAGAAGATCTTTTATCCTCTCTATCACGGAAATTAACTTTTGATCAGGCGTCATCTTGTGAAGGCGAGATCACGCTTGACGAACTTACTCTCGCTATGAAAAATATGAATAGGAATAAATCGCCTGGCCCTGATGGCCTTTCGGTTGAATTCTACGCTAGATTTTGGGATCGTTTAGCTCCACATTTATGTCAAGTCTTAAATGCATGCTACCAAACCGGAGAGATGTGTGATTCCATGAAGATGAGCAACACACGCGTTATTTTTAAGAAAGGAGATCGTAAGAATCTGAAAAATTGGCGTCCGATTTCTCCCTTAAACGTTGACTATAAGTTATGCTCAAAAGTTCTCTCTCTTCGAGTCTCTAAAGTTCTGGAATATATCGTTGACCCTGATCAAACTTGTTCTGTGCCCGGAGGCAAAATTACTTCAAACTTACATTTACTCAGGGACATCTTAGATTACATCGACCGCACGAATGAAACCGGCATTTTGCTCAGTTTAGATCAAGAGAAAGCCTTCGATCGCGTTAATCGCACCTTTCTGCAAAGCCTCTTACCCCGTTTTGGTTTTGGCCCGTCTTTTTGTTTTTGGATTAACACTTTATATAATGGGGCCAATATGCGTGTTATTGTTAATGAATGGCTAACCGATGCGATTCCTTTGTCTCGTGGGGTAAGACAGGGGGATTCCCTGTCTCCCCTACTCTATGTTTTGTGCGTTGAAACTCTCGCATGCAAAATCCGAAATAATCCTGAAATCGAAGGTTTTCTCCTTCCGGGCGCACGTGGTCTCTGCTATAAAGTTGGAAATTATGCTGACGATACGACCTGTATAGTGAAATCTTATCGCTCTCTGCAAGTTTTATTCAACATGATTAATATTTACGAGCGTGGCTCTGGGGCACGCCTTAATCTCACGAAAACAGAGGCCATGTGGTTGGGGGCGTGGCGTAAGCGCGGCGACCAACCACTTGGCCTCAAATGGGTGACAAAAGTTAAAATTCTAGGCGTTGTTTTCGGCCGCGATACTGAATTAGATAATTGGCAGCCAAGACTAGAGAAATTAGAAAAACATCTAAATTTATGGAAATCCCGCTCTCTTTCTCTTGTCGGCCGATCACTCATCGTTAACACCCTCGGAATTAGCAAGCTCCTATATCTCTCTACAGTTTTGTGTGTCCCAAAATGGGTAATTTCTAAGGTGAACGCTTTAATCTGGCCATTTGTCTGGGGTTGTCGAATTGAAACAGTGAGCCGAGCGACCTGCCACCAGTCTCTTAACAGTGGCGGTCTCGGCATTTTGAATTTCCTGATCAAAGGTAAATCTCTTAAATTAGCCTCAGTAATTTCCAATGTAGATGATCGCGAATCAAAATCCTTTTATTTGGCCAGATATTTTCTAGGCTCTAGGCTTGCCTCCTGTCGCTCGGAGTGGAGCTCTCTTCGAGATAACTCCACCCCGAGTACACAGATCTTGACGCCCTATTATTATATTACATTCTCGGCGCTCACCACTCTACGTGGGATTCTCTCCCGCACGGAGTGGCGCGATTTTGAATTTTCTTCCAAGAAATGTTATCGAACTCTCTTGAAGGAAAACTCCACATCTCCAATTCTTCATCGCTTTTGGACTCCCTTCCTTCCGATTGACTTTAATCTTGACAAATTTTGGAATTTAGTGCGAGATGACTTTTCTGAAAATTATAAGAACGACATACTCTGGAAAAATGTACTTCGCGCTATTAAGGTCCGCGATTCTCTAAAGAATTGGGGATATATCGACTCAGATAAGTGCGCCTCCTGTTCCCGTAAAGAAACTATAGATCACTGTTTTCTCAATTGCCCCCGTGTGAAATCTGTATGGACCTACTTTTCCCCTATTATCTCCTCTATCCTTGGAACTAGCTTTCTCCCATCCTGTACCTATGTTTTCTTTTTTTTCGTTGGACCCCCGCTAGTCCAAAACAGAATCGTATTGCCCGCTTTCTAATTGAGACGATTCTGTGCAGCATCTGGAAATTTCGAAATAAATCTACCTTCCACAATGGGAATGACCCCCCTGAGGGTATAATTCGCTATGCCCTCAGCGAGACCAAAAACAGAATTGCGTGCGACTACTTCAGACTCTCGTTATCTAACTTTAGAAACGCTTGGGAGTCCCCATCAATCTGTACAATTGATGGGGACTCCTATAGAATACTTTTGTAAATAGATTATCTTAAGCTTTAGTTAACATTTTATTAAATTAACTCGGAATTATTTAAAACTTAGAATTAGCATTAAACAATCCTAGAGTTACATTAATATTAGTCTATGTTAGCCCTAGCCATACCAATATTATAGATTAAGCATATATTAATATTAGACCTAACTATCTTGGAATTATTTATAACCTTACATTAATATTAGTAATATTTAATACTCGTATATAATTAACAACTCTTGAACTTTGGAACTTTGGACTGTTTATTAATAATTAGTTGGGGCCGAGCCCACGTGCGTTAGCACTTTTATTTTGTAACTTATGTGGTTTGTTATGAATAAACCCTTTTCAAAACTTAAAAAGTTACGCTTTCGTTTGTATTTTCCTGTGGTTTTTCGTATTCCTTTCGTTGTATTTTAGTTTCGTTGGGTTTAAGTTCGCATTGTTAATTCTGTATTTTTTGTGTTATGTACAAGTGAATCGTCGAGATTAAAAAGGGGTACGTATTTCAAACTGTGACGGAGTGTCAGTTAGATGGTCGACTTCCTGTCGGGTCAAGGTAAACTTCTGAGCCTTAAGCTAGTAGCCATCGTTGATGTCGGTGGACCGTTTGTCAAAGCCACTTACGCTTTAGAGGGAGATGGCCCATTAGTCTTCTCGTATTTCGAGAGATTACAAACAGTTGCGAATATAATGCATGTCAGGTGCCACATTTCCGAAATGTTCACTCAGTAGCTGTCACTATAGCAGCTGGAACAAGAAGCTAAAAGGAGTGTCGAGCCTAAACTTCAGTGGTTTTTTGCGTAGATTTAATGTAGATTTGTACAACACGTTGATCGCATTCTAGGCAGCTAGAATAACGTGCCCGGAAGCTGTGCAATGGTTGCGACCGACCCCAGCAACTTTACAAGGCCTACGATTATTTCCATTTTTGGACAGTAACCACGTAATAAATGGCTTAATCACGGAAGTACCTAATTATGTTGCTGTTGCCCATAACGTCACAATGGCCTGCGAAGCAAACAAAGTGAAGTGGTGGCGACAGCACTCAGATCGATTGCCACGTTGGTCGTCTGCAGTCATGAAGGTTCTCCTTGTACAACCTTCAGCTGCTGCTTCAGAAAGAGTATTCTCAATAAATATGTTATTCACCAGCTGGGAGGTCCGTATCGGTTAAAACTGTACCCGAGGCTTTGGATGCCGAGGGCGGTACTTAAGACAGAGGGTACAGTTTTTCCCAATACGGACCGACCTATCCTGGAAAATAACATTTTTATTTTTTTCTAACACATAACAAAATGATTGCCAAAAGAACCCGAATGATGTAGGGCTACAATTACGAGTTTAATTACGGGAAAATCCTCCATAAATTTAACAATTTGTTAGCGAGTGGATGATAAAGAATACAGACGTTATTCAAATTAAAGAGGAAGTTTTCACCGAAATATTTTTAATTTGTAAATGTAACTGAAAAGGCTTCCGAGCAAACTTTGAAACATTTTTTGACAAGTAACTGTCACCATGTGACACCTGTCAATTGAAGAAGAAAAAAAGCGTACGCTTTTGAATAAACAACAGTGCTCGTTTCACAAACACAATCGAGTTAAATGACAATGCGACGATCTTCTCGTAAAAAAAAAAAAAAAAAAAACCGTCAGAGATCTTACGGAAAGGATTGTTTATTTCCAAGGACGATTAATCTTCGAAGATTTACCTCTGTTCCGTTTTAAAATGTCACGGAAAGTCAAATTGTAAGTGAATCCAAATGTGTGTTCTGATTTGTTAGTCTGCTTGTTCGTTTTCTGCAATGGTGTGTGTAAATCTGTCTTTCTTCGACTAAAAAGCTGAAGTCAGTGAGACTCTTTCCAGCTAGACACAGGTGGATTTAATGCGACTTTTATTCATCAAATTCCTCCGGTTTCTGATGGGAAATTTATGGTAGAAATGTCCAAATTCAAGGGATTAGCAAAGAACAGGCGAAAGTGTAGTTATAGAAGAACTCAAAACTTCGCTCAACGTTTCACAAACGAACAAATTGTGTTAAAGAATTCGGATATTAACGAATGAGAGTCACCGATTGATTAACGTAATTGTTAACTGCAACCGCCTCTCGTTGTAACTTTCTGAGTTACTTTTTGTGAAGGATTATTAAATAAAAATTGTTTTTAGGCCGCGTTTCAATCGTTTTAAAAACAAATTTAGTACCACCAAATTTATTTCGAAATCAATTTTTGCAGAAAAGTCATTCTGATTTGAGAGCGAGAGAGAAGAAAGACTGAGTATTATTTATCGCCAAATGGTCGTGATCGAAGTCTTTGCTCGAACATTCTGCCCGACCGGAAAAATGAGATATATTTGTGAAAACCTGCAACGAAGCTTGAGATGTTTTGTAAAGCCGGACACGAGCGAAACGGATACCGCCCGCTGTGAGCGGGCCGGATGGGGAGAATACTGCCCTCTCTCGGAACCAATCAGATTGCAGGATTTGTAGAATACCGCCCGCACACGAGCTGAGAAAAAAATAATTGACTGTATTGACTCACTCCCAACTTCAATTCAGTCAGAAGCTCCATTGATTGAAAAAATGTTGAGCAGTATGTTTATCAATTCTGAGGAACAAATGCAGGGGAAACGTGTAACGAAACATTGTTTGTCTATTAAAATGATGGGCTTCACTCACCAGATAAGTAATCAGTTGCTGTTTGTTTCGTGTTTACCCCGGTGCTCTACCTTTGTTTTGCTTAAAAATCAAGTAGCATAATTTTAATACGATGAGCATAATTTAGGGAAACGAGCATAACTCGGGCATAAATTTCAGAAATTTTGAGCAACGCTAGGAGCATAATATGCCAGCTTTATGAGCACAATCGACTCAACCGCATCGAGGAATATTCGGATTGACTTATCACCGACGGACGAACGACATGCTTCGGCCGAATGTCTTACTATAATGGCGTAATAAACCGTTAATTGTTCAACAACCGGGCTGTTCAACAACGTTGATGGATACCCGGGGGACGCTGGGCATGTTGGCGAAAAGTAATATTCCATCGTCCGACTCCTAAACGCTGTCTACCAGCCTATCGACTGAGCGTCGAAAGAGTGGCAACAGAACGTCAAAAAAAATCGTTAGGTATAGTATCAAACTTCCCAGAGTCTACGCAATTTCCTCAACAGAAGTACCAAGCAGTCAGATTCGCCGTCGTTCGCTCATGCTTAGCTACCGCATGATCTTCAATTGATCCATTGTACTGAAACTTCAGTTTCACTGTACAGTAGATGTTTAGTTTGAAAATCAGGGAAGATTGTTCTAAATGAATCTTCCCTTTCACTGTTTTCTTTTTCCTGTTCGAAAACCGGCTACCTTCGAGATACATAATACGCAGTTCTTTCCGGCTAATCGAAATTAGATTTTCCTCGATACTCTTTGTGGATATCTACAGTAACAAATACAAAAGACAAAACTTTGGCACGGGATAACAGTTTCATTTTCTAATCTACAAAAAAGAATTTGACAAACCTCTAGAAAAAATTTGCATCCTTTCTTATGTTTCGTCCATTTTAGTTTCGAACACTTTTCGTCAGTACTTTTATACACCACATGGTTTAAATGTTTATGAAGCTGCTGAGGGAAAAATTATTTGATGGCTAATCTTGTTCTAGTTGTGGAGACATTCATCTTTTCCTTCCTGTTTGCTTGTGGAGGTAACCTTTACATAGCAAATTATTTAACAGGGACTGATTAGCTACTTTGAAATATTAATCTCGTATTTTGGATTTTTGATCTTGTTCCACATTTCATTAAAAATCGTTTAGACTAAGTCGACTCTTCCAAAATCGAGTTATGAGTCAACCTAAACATGACAAAAAGTCAAGAATCGAGGCTAATATTTTAATCGTTTAGTTAATGCCTACGTTTTCATCACTAAATAATAATCACACGATAGTAATTCCAATAGTGTTTTCTTCGCTTAGAATAGACTTTCAGTATTTAGAAAGATTCAAAATAATATATCTCAGTGAAGTGAAGAAAAGGAGTACCGTATTCATTTTGCAGTCGACACATGTACTACTCTTTTCAATCTGGACGAAGCCCCAAATTTGCGATGAACAGTTTATAGTATAATATCTATTTTCAAACTGGGAGTCAAAATTTCGCCGAGGGGATAGATCTTTCATTTCCTTCGTTTAAATAGTGATTAATGACCCTAAAATTTGTATTACGAAATGACGAGTGAAATAACGTTCTCTAGGTCTTGACTTTACCGTAAGTTTACCAGTATACGTGACTAATTTTTTTGTTTATTTTTTATTCTGTTGTTGAGATATCTAAGATTACCGAAAGTAATTTGGAAAATATCTGTGATGAAGGAAAATTGAGTTTATGTAAAAACAGAAAATCTTTGCGGAGAACTGGATTATATCATGAAACTCATAACAATTAGATAGCTATTGTTAGCGCGTCAACTAGTAACACATCTCTGGGCCATTCTTCCTTTCCAATTTTACATTAGATTACCAAACTTCGAGTAACGATATCCGTCCTCCAATAAATCGTTTCCTTTTTCAAAAGGAGGTTATTTCTCTAAGAATCGTGCCATCGCAGGCAAATGTTGCAATTTTTGGAGATTCATTCTTGTAACCCACATTGAAAAATTGATCTCTTATTCTCAGAGTCTCTTGCTAATACGTACCTCCAGAAAGTTTACGTCTCCACGTTTGGACGCGACTTTGTCAATTGTGGGCCTCAAGACGAGCCATGCCGATCGATGAAGTTGGCCGTTCTCAGGGTGACCTGGGGTGGAAGGATAGTTTTAAATGGGACTGGTACCAAAAAGTATCCGTTCGATTGTGGGGACAGTGACACCGTTTTCAACATAAACAAAAGTGTAGCAATTGAAGGCGCATATCTCAAGCCTCGTGTATCTTGTTATCGCGGCATTAATTTCCAGAGGCAGTCGTCGGTGATAGAGCTATCAGGAATAATCTTTGATCGAACAGCTTTGACATTCAATGACAGCCTGAACGCGAAGATCAGTGACTGTTTGTTTGAAAACGCCTCGACTGCGCTGACCATTCAAGTTCAGGACAGTAAGACTTTTGAGTTGAATATCCAATACTCGAAATTCCGTTACAATGAGGTATTCTGTATAAAGCTCTCGTTGTTAAGTACGGGTAAAAACGGAACTTCCTTAGTCTCCATGAAAGTTTTCGAAACGCACTTTATGAGAAATGGATTACGAAAGAGAAGCGTGGGTGATAGTGGAGTAATCAAAGTAACATCCGAGGCGAAAGTAGACGCTATATCCACCCGAATCATTGCCTCTTTTCAGAATATAACATGTTCAAAGAATTATGGTTATTTCATGAATTTAAATGCTTCATCAGCTGTGACGGAGGAAACTTACAAAGACATTCGCTTGCTCTACAACACCCAGTCACTTCCGAAGGAAGTGGCCAGCAAATTTGGTGCGGATAGTCTTTATTACTCAGTTACAAGAGAAACTCTCGTAAGTTTCAATAACATAGAGTGCATCCAAAACTTTGACTTCCGATGTATGGCAATTCAGTCTAATGAGGCTAACGTGACAATTCGTAACTCCAAAATCGTTGGGCAGTCTGGTAACACTACTCTGAAAAATGGAGCTGGTTTGTTACTGGTAGCAAATATTGCAGCACTTTTAAACGTTTTAAATACCAATTTTACCTCAAATGGAGCTATCTTGGGCGGTTGTGTGTTTGCTAATGCTCCAAATGGAACATTCATTGCAAAATTCACCAACGTTGAATTTAAACATTGTGAGGCCTTAAAGACTGGTTGTGCACTTGCAGTAGGAGAGCCACCTTTACAACGACAACATTATGCATCATGTCCATCCAAGATGCTTTTGACGATCAGTAATGTAAATATCGCTGGTTGTCGTGGAAAGGCAGTCCACAAATGCACAATTGTCTTCTTATGTTTAAAAAGTGGTGTGATAACAATTACAGAGTCCCAGTGGATAAACAACGTCCATAAAATAAGCAGCTCTTTGCATATAAGAACGGAAATAGGAAATGGTAAAACGGCCATAATTCTTACGAGGTGTTCCTTTAAGGATAATAATGGAAGCTCGATTTTAATGAAAACGCGGAATTCAAATGGAGGAAACGTTACCATTGTGGACACGTTGATTGCGAACAATGTGACGAAACCAGGAACAGCTTTGTTCATAAGTCCCAAATACCTACTTAAACTTGTGAATGTATCGGTGGTGCATGCTCATTATGGACTGAAAATAATTTCAAAACTTGATCCTGCCCAAAACGTTTTCCCAGTCGATATCTCTATCTATAATTGTAGTTTTAAAAATAATATTTATGATATGCTTTTTATTCCTCGTGACCCAAGCTCGTTACGTCTTATGATTCAAAACACAGTATTTACCAGCAAAGAATCCTGTAACAGAAGCTATGCCATACACTTCCACATTCCGTCTTTGACAAAGCTGAATATTTCTGAGGCGGTTATCGGACTAGACAACAATACTTTTGAGTACAGGCCATCCACCAATTTTGCTCTTTTCTTCCGCGGTCGTAAAACACTGTGGATAAGACGGTCCACGTTTAGAAACTGTGCTTGTCTCTATCGTGAAAAGTGGCCAAAGTTGCGAAGAAGTGTTTCAGCTGACTCCTATTATTATGAGACGGCAACTGGCGCATTATCAATCATCACAACCCTTGATACACCGCTAAAATCCGGATGTGTGCAACGAAATACCACAAATGATACTCACCCATTGTGGACGTACGGCTGTGACGTGGTAATTGAGAATACCCTATTTCAAGATAATATGGGTATCATGGCAGGTGCAGTGTCCATCAATAACGGAAACACCACGTTTCAAAATTGTGTCTTTCGAGACAATTTTGGTATTGAACAAGCAGGTCATGTTTATTCTGCGTATGGAACGGGTCAAGTGCTTTTCAAAGACTGCTTTTTCGTCAGAACAAAAGAAAGTTTGAAACTGGGGAATCGTTCGTTCTCTAAA
Source organism: Stylophora pistillata (assembly GCF_964205215.1). Lineage (NCBI taxonomy): Eukaryota > Metazoa > Cnidaria > Anthozoa > Scleractinia > Pocilloporidae > Stylophora > Stylophora pistillata. Next base: position 9,638,169 of record NC_142527.1, on the reverse strand, counting down.
GCAATACTTTTGTATTCTGAAAGTGGAGGGCCAATGAAATTTGAAAACACGTCCATGACTTCATTTGTATCTACATGGAGTCCATATCCTGTGCTTTATATTTCTAGTGGAGGATACTTTTCCATGGACAACAATACAAGCATTCAGTGCAACAGAGGAAGCCAGCTTTGGCTTGAAAATACCACTCATTTTTCTTCATCTGAAAACATGAAAAAGTTTTGCAAACTTAATGTCACCAGCCTAAAATTTTTGTGCTGGACTTGTGCTCCTGGTTATTACAGCCTTGAAAGAGGACGTTCACGTGGTTTAGCTGTAGTCGACAAGATTAAGTGCTACAAATGTCCATTTGGGGCCACTTGCAAATCTGGAATCATAACTGCGGACGAAAATTTCTGGGGACATCAAAGTACTAAAAGACTGCATGAGCTCGAGTTTATTCCTTGTCCCAACAGTTATTGTCAAAGTCCATCTACTGGTTCTACAGAATATAACGAGTGTGTTGGAAACAGAACCAGTATCTTATGCGGTTCTTGCGCTCCAGGATTTGGTGAGACTCTTCTTTCTACCGATTGCCTGGCGAACGAAAAGTGCAGTAACAGCATGTACTGGTTCATTAAAATACTGGCAACAACTAGCCTTGCTACATACCTTTTAATCAAACCACCAATTCTCAATTTTCTCAAAAACCAAATATTCTGGTTTAAGAAAAAGGAACATAGGATGGTAAGGGAAGACTTAGGTGGTGTCGGTGAGCACCTAGACAGCGGTTATCTCAAAATTGTCTTCTATTTCTATCAAGCTGCCGAGGTACTGACTGTTGGTTCCACCGACGACTTGCTCCATAAAATAGGTTTCATATCTGTAATCATAGCAGGTTTCAATTTCCGATTTCGGATATTTAAAGAAATAGCGGGATGTCCTTTTGTTGGCCTTACAGCAGTGACTAAGGAGTTGATGCAGTCTGGAACAGTTTTTGCCACCATGACAGAAGTTTTCATCATATATTGGTTACACGTTAGTTTCAACATTTTACGACGAAAGGCAGTACCTTCTCCTCAACGATACATGGCGACAATCATAGAGATACTGCTTCTTGGATACGAACGGTTAGCAGAAACATCTTTGAAGCTTTTACGATGCGTTCCTATTGGTTCTGAAAAACGTCTCTACCTCGATGGAACTGTTACATGCTGGCAATGGTGGCAATATGCACTACTGGCTTACGTTATAGTATTCGTGGTGCCTTTCTTCTTTGTTCTTTACTTCGGTTCTTTTCACCTTTATCGAGGACAGGTTTCGACAGGTGAATTCCTCGGAGCATGCATTATGCCACTGCCGTTCCTGATATACTGGTTCATAAGAATCAAAATGAGGGCGAACACCGAGGCATCGCTAGTAAGAGGGAAGACTGTGAACGAACCTGTCTTGGAAGTACTACAAGGACCGTTTCGCCCACCAAACGACGAAGATGATGGAACTTTATACTGGGAGAGTGTTTTGATTGGCCGCCGTTTAATACTCCTTGCTTGCCGTGCGTTTGTTGACGATGAAATGCTGTGTTTAGTGCTCATGGCTGCACTTTGTGTTCTCATCCTTATCCACCATCTGTGCAAGAACCCTTACCGCAACACCGTCACCAACAACACCGAAACAGTATCCCTCTTTGCATTAGTTATCATTTCGCTAATCAACATTCCAGAGGCCACTCTTGTCTCATTTAGTACAAGCCGCCATGGACCGAGCAAACGGTACTTAAAAGCCATGGAATGGATTGAGATCTCTGTTCTTGTTTTCTTCCCATTGTGGCTCTCCATGTGTGTAGCACTCGCCATTATCTCCCAACTCTTTCGTTTTATTGTGTCTACAGCAATACGATTATATCGTTACATTCAACGATCTCCTGCAATGACCTGGAATACGATCGAAATCAGAAGTCCACTTCTGGATCCCGACAGTGGTTCGTGACTTCGTGCAAAGCTCTTCATGTCACCATTTGCTAGGTGCAGTGGAACGAATAAATTTATCCAAACTGTGGGACTATAATGCCCGTGTCATTTTATTTTTACAACATCGCTCTCGATAACTGTGAAACAGACATATTTTTCATTAATTTTCCGATTTTTTCAGTTCTTTACTCTGTTTTTTTTTAATCTACAAAAGCATATGAGACAAAAGAGGACGCTATCCTCTCTTTAATAAGATAAGTTTATAGTTGAAGCACCAGCCTGAGAATTTTTAGACCCGAATCAAGACAATATTCGAGTTTTATTCGGAACGAAGATAGGAAAGTAAAACCTCTTGGGTCGTGTAGCTTATTATTCGGGAGTTCAACAATAAAATATGTCGGTTTCAATTTCAACCTTTCCTTCTCTTAAGGAACCGGTCATTGTTTGTCGGCTGGGGAGGGGGGGGATGGGTCAGAGGATTTTGGTTGTGGCACAGAAGAATTTACCTGATCCCCTCAAAGGCTTTGTAGTATTCTTTATTAGCAGTGAATTTTATATAGCCCTCTTAAAATTCTGTTATAGACGACTGATGCACCCTCCGTTACCCCATTAAAACCATGTAATCCCTCCAACAAATCTGCTTCCCCACCCCCTCCCCTAGCGATGGATAATGACTGATCCACAGGAGCCCATCACCCGGAGCTTCCATCTTCCCTACTGACCCTCTGAGCCATCCCTTTCCCGTATCTTTATACTTTTAGAAGCACTTCCCCCGGTGGTTTTCGCGGGTGTTTTTGTAATAGCCAACCATAAGAGAGCTGTCGTCTCTATTGTGTTATGTCTCTATTGTGTCACTTGCAGTTCGCACGAAATTATTTCAATAATGGCGGAAAGCGCGGAAAGATTAAAGAATCCCCGCAAATATCTCAGTTCTAAAGATAAAAAGAAGCGGGACAGGGTTGACTCAAGGGTACAACTGAGATGGAAGCTCCGGGTAATGGGCTCCTGCTGATCCATTTGCCCACGCAAAGGAAAGTGAGATGAATGAAAATTAATTTTGACTCTTAATATATTATTAAAATGGACAAAAGCCACACGAACGTCACCTCCCCTGATTGATAATGCACAAAAGTCGTATAACGTACAACTCAAACTCCCGAGTTCAGCCACTTTCTATCTTTCAGAAGCATAATGCGATTCTTCGATAGCAAATATGAGAGCTCTCACTGAAAAAGAAAACGCAATGGATTAGGGCCCCTGAAGAACAAGGAAACAAATACATAATAAGGTGTATCACATATGTTATTATATCGCTAGCTGTGCCCGTGGGCATCATGAAGCAAATGCTGTGTTATGATTGGCTACCCGAGAGCGCAAGATGGGCCCATCCTGCCCGCTCGAGATTACCCGCCTAGATCCGCGCAAGAAAGTCATTGCGTGGAGTGGAATTATAAACATCGTAATTTTTTTGCAATGTCTGAGATGGAGTCGTTCTCGGACTTAACCAATATTCAGCCATCTCGACCTCACGCTTGGTCAATAACGCATACGTAATGCAATCGCTATAAATTTTTTCCAGGGGAAGCTTGACCTTCTGGCTTGATAACATCTAAAAGCTTTTCCAAAAGTATCGAAGATCGGGCCTGTCCGGGAGTCGAACTCGGGACCTCTCGCACCCTAAGCGAGAATCATGCCACTAGACCAACAGGCCAGACATAATTAAAGTGAAAAGGGTATTTTATCTATTGCTGTTATAAAAGCGGATGGATAAACGCTTGTATCACGACTCTGACGTGGATAAGCTAGCGTAACTGGTCTTTTGATCAGAGTTGCATTTAGGAGTATTTTTCACGTCTGTTTGAGAACTTCTTTAACTTAGGGGCCTAACGTTAGGTACAAGCATACGAGTGGTGTACAGTTTTTTTATATTTGAGGTGGACGGCCAGGCTCCCGTGAGGGCGGTGCAATGCCTGCCGACCGAACAGTCTGATCCAACCCAAGGCGGGAGTGCAAGGCCATAGGGTTGGGTCCACCATAAACTGAGGGTCACCAGACACCAACTTCACTGGGGGATCGAACCCCACCTCACAAAAATTGACACACACTCTCTAACAATATAACTCACTCGTATGGTAATAACAAAAGAGTGATGATAATAGCCCCTAGCCAGGCAAGGGGAGGCACACCAAAAAACAAAGGATTAATCATAACCCCTAGCCAGCCAAGGGGTGGCCCGCAAAACAAATAACAGAACAGATAATAATAGCCACTAGCCAGACAAGGGGAGGCACACCAAAAAAACAACAGAATAATCATAACCCCTAACCAGCCAAGGGGTGGCACATAAAACAAAAACCAGAACAGTTAATAATAGCCCCTAGCCAGCCAAGGGGAGGCATGACTACTGCCTAAAGATATTGATTAACCCTTAAACTCCCATGAGTGACCAAGACAGGGTTTCTTCTTACAATATCAATACAATGTCGAGCAGACATGTTATGAGAATAAAGAAATATATCAGTCAGTGAATTATTATTCGACCAACACCAAATTCTCAAAACTAGCATCATTAGAAATGTATGGCGGACCTAAGAAGAATTATCAATGAGATCTTGGTAGTGAAAGGGTTAAGGCAAATATGTGACAAGTGAGGATCTACAGAAATGAATAAACCAAGGGAGGGGATGGATAATAAACATCTGAAGGGTCAATGCCACTGACCCATTTTTTTTCGTTGGAATAAAAGTAAAGCATTGACTAGGACTCCCTTGCTTGAAGAAGAGTTTTTCGAAAAAATTGCTTCTAACAGGGCTCGAACCGGCGTCCCTCCCCGTGTAAAGGGGAAGGACGCATCCTTATAACTATTTCAATATGGCCTGCACCATATCGTTCTCAGTTTACAACACCCAAGTTGGAAAAAAAGCCAAAATAGCCGATCTTCCGAAGTCTTTTGGATTTTCCTGCGTTTAAATCAATGGATACGAGTATTAACAACCAAGAAATTGAATTAAGGTTGTACCCAGGTTGTGCTCCAAGTTTGGTACCTTTGACAGATACACAAAAGAAAATGAGAGCTCTCCTTGGAAAGTTAAGGGCTCTTGAAGAACAGGGACACGAAAACAAAATGAAATATGAATCATTAGGTGATGCGGTCGCCATAAGTTTTCTTAAAGGAAGTTTTGCTTGCCGGTTTGTTGACCTCTAAAACGTTTTATCAAAAGTACAACCAGCCGGGCATGTCCGAAAGTCGAACCCGGGGCCTCTCGCAACCAAAGCAAGAATCATGCCTCCAGACCAACAGGCCTGACATATTAATGAAAGTTCACAAAAGGGTATTCTTTTTTGTTATAGAAGCAGGTGGTGTAACACCTTTGCCATGACTTATCATGGAGAGGCTAGCGTTAGTGGCCTGTTGGTCAAAGTCGCACTTTGGAGCATTTTCAAGTCTGAATGACAACTTCTTTAACTTAGGGTTGTATCCTTGGGTATAAAAGGAGTGTACAGTAAGACTTAAAAACAAGCTGTTAATCTGATGAAGAATCAAAGATGATCACTTAAAAAACCGTGATCGCTGTTCAAGAATTACGGGAGCTTCGCTCTACGGTGGGCCAGAATTTGAATATAACCTCGGATAGAAGGCTCTTAAGAAAGGAATGAGCCATTGCGATAATGAGCAAAACTACCAAGCTCTAAGATCTTAGGTCGGCCATCCAAGATTGCCATGAGGTATCGTTGCAGAAAACGGAAAGTTTATCCAGCACCTGACAAGGTTGTTTGAAAGAGGAGCTGCGCGAACCAACATCTACTTCAAGTAGAAAACCGCAAATAAGTCAGACCCGCCTCTACCACTGAACAATCTCTCCGATGAAACAAGCTTCTCTATAAAGAGTAAGGGCTGATAGTTTCTAAAGAAACAGTTTGGGGCTGCGTCGGTGCGAGTAACGAAATAATTTGAATATATCAACAAAGTTAAAATGGTAAATTGGCCACCGTTACGATTATAAAGGTGACGTTTTGAGCGTTAGCCCTTCGTCGAAGTGAATAGAGGAATTTTGGGTTGTGTGTGCTTTTAGAGGCTGAAAAAGGAGCTACGTGAATGAAAGCGTTCGTTGATACCGGTGGGATTTAGACTGCCGGTTTGAAAGATTGCCATGTGTTGCTTAGAATGGTTAGGTAAATTAAAATGTCTAGCGACTGGTTTCGATGTGTCCTTGTCATTCCTCTCCATGTCGCGGTCTTTCCTTATACTTAGGTAGCACGGAAAGCCGGAAAACTCTTAAACAAAAGCTCATCTTTCAAACCGGCGAACGCACTTTCAGACTATGGAGAAGTAAAAGGTGTGAGATACAAGCTCTGACCTGGTAAGCCCTCATTGTCAACTGGATCGCGCGTAGTACAAATGATTGTCAATAAGGAGATCCCGCGCTTTGTAGCCTTTCGAGGTGCCCGCTGCAAGGTGTGGTATAGGGACCAGCCCCTGTGATGCGACATTTGTCGCAAGGTTGGCCATCGATCTTTCAATTGTCCCGCTAAAGGGAAGTGTCTTAGGTGTTTTAGGGCTGGACACTTGGCATGCGTCTGCCCCAACCCTCCGGTGGCTGAGGTTCCGGAGGTCAACCCTCCTCTGGTTACGGCCCGGAGTGAAGTAGCGGACGAACGTGTGGAGGCCCACCCCGCAAACAGTACAGCCGCTGTAGTGGGTGACGGTGAAGAAGACGGGGATTTGGACGAAGGTTGTGAACGGGAAGAGAAAGTAGGCGAGAACGTGGAAAGCTGTGAGGTTGATATTGGTGAAGAAAGTTGTGAGGAAGACTATTCTGATTCCGAGGCGAGCGACAAAAGGTTGGCCTCAGTAGATGTGGTTGATGAGGGTTCTTCTGTAAATAAGCAAAGTAATAGTATTGTAGCGTCAAATAGTAACGTGGAAGCAGCTGCGGCTGTCGCTGCGGTAATCAACAATAGTCCTCTAAACAAAGTAAATAGTAATGCAGTTATAAACAATAGTTCAACTAACGAAGTAAATAAGAATGTACTCCCCAAGTGGGTAATACAAAGCAACGCGGCGATAGCTGAGGCTAATAAACGCCACGCGCGAAAGGATATCCTGCCGCCCTCTATACAACCAGCAGCTGGTAAACGGTCCGCCACAAAGAAAAATAGAAGTACGCCCTACCGATTCTGGCATAGCAATGATGGCTAGTGTCTCTTCTCCTCTTGTCGGTCCGAGTGTTCTAGAGTGATCCGGTATGATAATGATGGCTTTTGGTTCTTTCTCTTCTTGCGTCGGTTCGAGTGTGTGTATTCTAGAGTATGTTTGCTCACTCTAGAATACAAGCACTATGTTTAATTTTTTTGTGTGAGTGTGCTAATGTTTTTGAGGTGGGGTTCGATTCCCCAACGAAGTTGGTGTCTGGTGACCCTCTTGTTTATTGGTGAACCCAACCCCAAGGTATTGCACTCCCCGCCTTGGGTTGGATCAGACGGTTCGTTCGGCAGGCATTGCACCGCCCTCACGGGAGCCTGGCCGTTCACCTTAAACACAAAAAACTTTCTTAGTTTTTCTCATTGCCTGCGTTTAAGTGTACTGGTAACAAGAGGTGAGTAGTAAACAACAACGACCGTAAGAGAGCATACGTCTTCAGAAACAACCAGAATCAATAACACTCCAAATCGGGTAAAATAAGCGCAATCTGCTTGAATGTTCCCAAGCATAAGTTAACATGATAATGGTAGAATGTAGCTGAATCAAAGAAAACTTGGTCCCCTGTCGAAAGCTCACGATAAGACCAAAAACAGTCTTTTTTAATCTCATTAACAAGCTCAGACTTTATAATCTTTGTTAATCTTTTTACACACATGACCCTTTCAACATTGCTGATACTAGCAGTATGCAGAATGCATGTCACGTGTGGGCTCAGCGATGACCCAGCGCAACCATGGTGTCCATGTGGCTCAGTGGACACGTTCAAGCAAAATTCGAGACAATCACATTAAATAAATATTTTAGTTTTTCTAGGCTTGACCAGTCTTACGCGACAAAAGATGACGTAATGTGTTTTCTTAATTGTTCAAGAACCTTTAGTGGTCTGTTTTATGACTTTTATGGATCCATAGGAAGCCATCTCCAGCCAGTCCAAACCCAGAAAGGTGTCTTTTTAAAGCCTAATCACAGCCGTTCGAGGAAAAAACGCGCATAACAGCAAGAAACTCAAGCGATCATCACGCTAAACAAAATGGTCCACGGATCACGTTTAATTTAGTTCTTAATTCACAGGTCACTTTTAAATCAAAATATTAATTCACGTGGATATGAAAAGAGCTTATCATCTTTTACAGGTTCACAAGGAAAAATATCTCACAATCACGCTTCACGCAAAAAGTGTAGGAAACCCTTAAGGCAAGGACAAACATCTAACGTGTGCTACATAAAAAGAGAATAACCACTCTCGGCCACTCTTTGTCTTTTGCTCTAAGTCTCCTAAATCAATTCATTCTGGCAGGGCTCGAAACTGCGACCTTCCGCGTGTGAGGTGGAGGTTTTTTTTTTAATTCTAAAGGGCTCAATATGAGCTATATTATGTACAATCAAGGGTTTTGATCATTCCTACCTTTTATATTCTCGTTTTACAATGTGAACATATTCTCGTTTTACAATGTGAATATATTAAAACGTTATTATTAGGGTGTCGTTGTGGACTTTGGCAAAGGCTTCGCCTATGCACCATTCGAGGCGGAAGTAGTATTCTGTGTGTCGTAGTTTGGCTAGGTTAAACTGGTAGGTGAGGTGAGTTTGGACAGTGGAATGGAAGATTATGAGGAGTGTGATGAGGTTTTGGTGGAGACGGTACTCAGTGGCGGATTTGTGAATGGCGTATCGTGCTCTGGTGAGCGCCCAGTTGAGGAGGGAGGTGGTTGTTTTGCACGGAGGGTCATTCTTGGTGTGGGTGTATCCAAAAAGTTTCATCTTTGAATTGATGGCTAGTTGCTGTTGTGTGATTTTATCAGCATAGGTGGTTATCAGGGCCCAGAAGTTTTGTAGATTGGGGCAATCGAGGATAAGGTGTTCCATGTTTTCCACAGCTTTGCAATGGGTGCATCGGGGTGTTGAGTGTACTGTCATCCTAACGGGCGAGAGTGCTGTCTGTAAGATGCGCCACTACACTACAGAAACGAGATGCTTACCTGTTATCAAAAAATTTGAACGTATTTTAATATAACTTGTTTATTAAAGTGCCTCATCAACGCAAATGTTACCTTTGGTTCCAAACAGATTCCCCAACTGATCATTTGTGCTACGGGGGACACCACTGGAAGCCTCCACGCGAACAAAACGGAACACAATCTTAGAAATCAAAATCTTATTTTATGAATAGTTCATACTGGGAGCCCATGTGTCTATGCACAAATTTTGATATCTGCACAAGCGCAGAAAGTTGGATTTGGTAGCAGAGATTGCTTCGTGGAAAATGGTTTACCCTCATCAGTTGGCATTCAATGCAGATAGGTTGTGATGCGCTTTCAGGCTATCACAACCTAATTGCCTCAAAGGAGTCTAGGCAACAACACAAGTCACTAAGTCGCGCTGTTTCAAAAGCGTAGAGCGTTTTCCTAGAGAGTTCAAAATATTACAGGGCAACATAGATTCTATTTGTTGAAGAGCTGAGAGATGATATATCCTAAACTGCAAAAGATGCGAATCCACGAATTTTGACATGAACCTTTATAAAAGCATCTAATGTATTAAAAATTGGTTTTTCCACCAGGTGGGTATATTAAAAAAGATTTGAAAATACAAATTAAGTTACACTGGTGGTTAAAAGCGTTTCTGAGATGAGTAATAATAAAAATGTTCCCGACGTTTCGGTTGCAATCACAGACCTTCTTCAGGGGAAGTGAAAGAAAAAATTTTATGCAAAAGGCAGATATAAACAAGACGCTGATTAAAATTCAAGATACGTGTCAGTTCACTGCGCTTTTGCATGTTTCTGGCAGGGCTCGAACCTGCGACCTTCCGCGTGTTAGGCGGATGTGATAACCATTACACTACAGAAACCACCCTGGAATAAAATTATAAAGTCATAGGCTCTATTACGAATTATAATCCAACAAAAATTTTTGCTCGCGCGCGATTGGTCAAAACGCATCACTTCTCCAAATATCCCCCCCACCCGAGTAAATCTGGGGGGATAATAGAGGATATACACCAAGTGACGTCCAATACGGAGAAATCTGTGCTTGAAATGTTACTCAACATAAGAAACAGTAGAAATATTTGAAGGACACTAAACACAATAGCCTCTATTTGGCGCGAAAATATGCTCGTATATTTGACCTTAAACATTATCTTTTCCTCGAAGCTCACAGTTTTCCTCGAGCTTCGCTTTCGAACAATTCTTCGCGTCTCGGAACAGATAATTACCGCGGATAGATATCCCATCATATTTTCGCATATCTGCAGCATATCTTTTATTTAACGCGTCGAGTTATCGCATTTATCATGTCGATTTCAAATTCTGCTCAGTTTCCAAGCCCTTCATCCGTGTATGTTCTCAAAATTTTGCAAACTTAAAAAGAAAAAAATTGAGAAATATATCATATGGTAGTTTAGTCGCCATAAATTCTTCTTAAGGAAGTTCGAATTGCCGGTCTGATTTGGAAGATTTTTTTCAAAAGTACAACCCCGCGGGCCTGTCCGGGAGTCGAACCCGGGACCTCTCGCACCCAAAGCGAGAATCATGCCACTAGACCAACAGGCCAGACATACCTAATATGGATGAGAAGAGGATATTCATCGTTGTCATAAAAGCAGGTGGCAAGTCACATCTACCAGAATTATCACGGAGAGACTAGCGTTACTGACCCATTGATCAGTAACGCACTTCGGAGCTTTTTTCAAGTCTGAATGACAACTTCTTTTAACTTAGGGTCGTGTCTTTGGGTATAAAAGGAGTGTATAGTAAGACTTAAAAATGAGCTGTTAATCTGACGAAGAATCCGCAAAGATGATCACTGAAAATACCATAATCGCTATTCAAGAATGACAGCAGCTCCGCTCTACTGTGGAACCAGAACTCAAATATACCCTCGGCCAGAAGGCTCTAAAGAAAGGAATGAGCCATTCCTATTAAAAAAAACAAAACAAAAAAAAGCTACCAAACTCTAAGATCTTATGTCGGCCATTTGGGAATGTCAGGAGGTATTGTCGTAGCAAACGGCTTTTCAAAGTTTACCCAGCACCTGGCATGGTAGTTTGAATGAGGAGCTGTACGAACCTACTTCAGGAAGAAACCCACAAATAAGTCAGCACGCCTCTGCCATCAATCTCACCGATGAAACTAGCTTTTCTGTTAGGATTTTGGCTGCGTACATCACGTAACTGACGGACATGTCTTGACGCCCAGCCTATAAAATATGCAAAATAGGATCTTCCAGGCTATTTGGTTTTTCTTTTTTTTAAGCTAAGTGGTAAGGATGTGACTTAATTTCTAACACGAAGCGTGTGAGCGCCAAAGCCGTCTAACAGAACGGTTAAGGATTTATAATAAAATGTAAAATCAAGTCTCCGGGTGGGCTTGAACCACCAACCTTTCGATCAACACCATATACTTCTCCAATAGCTGATATTTTAAAGAGCTATGGCCGTCTACAAAATCATTTATACGCTGATGACACGCAAATTTATGTGTCTTTCTTGTCAAGTCCGCAAGATGGACTATCAACAGTTAAATCTAAAGTGGAATTGTGTGTAAAACACATTGACTCATGGATGATATTGAACAGCTTGAAGCTCAACCAAGATAAATCTGAATTGTTACTCATCACTTCCAGGTTTCGTCAATCTCCTGTACTCAATTTTTTTTGAAGTTGGTGATGAAAGGATTAGCCCAGCTCAATCTACAGGAAATTTAGGAGTGTTTTTCGATCAACATCTAACAATGGATGAGCAAGTTAAAAAAGTCTGTCAAGCTTCGTACTATCACCTAAGGAACATAAGTAAGATACGAAAATATCTCATTCCGGAAACTGCTGAAATTGTGATTCATGCTTACATTACATCTAAATTGGATAATTGCAATTCCCTTCTCTATGGATTACCTGACTATATATGATTAACAAGCTACAGTCTATAAAGAACGCTGCTGTGCGAGTGATTACTTTGACAAAGAAATGGGAACATATTACACCTGCATTAAAGAAACTTCATTGGCCACCTGTTAAGTATCGCATTATCTTTAAAATACTTCTACTTGTCTATAAAGGTTTACAAGGCTTAGCTCCAACTTATATTGCTGAACTGTTGCATCAAAGGAATTATGGCTCTCGTGTACTACGTTTGTCATCACAAATGTTCCTGACGGTTCCAAGAACATTTCGAAAGAACTGTGGTGACCGTGCCTTCTCCATTGCCGGTCCCAAGCTTTGGAACGATTTACCATATTCCCTGAAAACATCTGAATCTGTTGCGATTTTCAAGAAGAACCTTAAAACATACTTGTTCAAAGACGCTTTTAATTTACGAATTTTTATAATTTAATTGCTATGTTAATTAGTCTATAATTTTGTAAAGCGCTACAGAGAACTAGTCGAGCTTAGCGCTATATAAATGCTTTATTATTATTATTAATATTATTATTATTAACAGCAGAACGCGCTGACTCATTGCACCACGGAGACGACTGGTCATGTAATGAAGTACTGATAGTTTGGTGTAAAAACTGCTTGAAGCCTCTAACGTCTAAAATCGACAAACACTAGTTTGTTGGACTGCTTTATGAGAAGCGTTTGGCAAACATGTATTACCATGATTAGAACAGTTTTATAACATAACCTTACTATGCCCATAACATAACCTTACTATTCCTTGGTTTTTTTTCTTTTTTTTTTTTGTTATACGCACTATAAAGTTTATAAATGTTTGGCCAGTTCTATCTTCAAAGTTAGCCCCACTTTAAGACCAAATTAGAACACAGACAATGATCAACGGAGGCGCCATAGCTCAGATGGTAAGAACGCCTGTCTAGTAAAGAGGAGGTCATGGGTTCAACTCCCATCGGCGCCTTTTGTTTTATCACTTTTTTATTTGCATCTAGTACACTTTCGTAATTTATCTCATTGGCTGCATTTAAGCGTACTGGTAGCAAGAGGTGGTTCCTAAACAACAACGACCGAAAGAGAGCATACGTCCTTTGAAACAACCTGAAAATCATTAACACTCCAAATCGAGTTAAATAAGTGGCATCTGTCTGAATGTTCTCAAGCACAAGTCAACATTATAATAGAAGAATGTAGTTCAACCAAAGAAAACTTGATTCCCCAAGGGAACTCAGAACTTTTTATTTTCGAAAGCTCATGTTTACACCGAAAAACGTCTTTCTTTATCTCATTACCGAGCTCAGATTTTATAAAATTTCTTAATCTTTTAACACACATGACTATTTCAACATTGCTGATACTAGCAGTATGCAGAACGCGTGTCACATCTGGGCTGAGCGATGACCCAGCGCAACCATGGTGGCCCTGTGGCTCAGTGGTGGAGTCTGAAGGTAATGTTTTTTCTTGATTGTTCAAGAACCTTTAGTGGTCTGTTATATGACTTTTATCGTTCCGAATGAAGTCCATCTCCGGTCGAAACCCAGAAAGGGCTCCTTTTAAAGCGTAATCACAACCGTTCGAGAAAAAAACCTGCATAATAGCCAGAAACTAATCACCCAAGAAGAAATGGTTCATGAATCATGTTTAATTCAGCTCTTAATTTACGGATCACGTCTAAATCAAAATATTCGTTCACGTTGACATGAAAAGAGCTTATCATCTTTTATCGCGATTCACGAATAAAAAATATCGAACCCCAATTCACAAGGGAAAAAAATCTCCTAATCACACTTCGCGCAAAAAGTATAGGGGACCCTTAGGGCAAGGAAAAACATCTGAAGAGTGCTACATAAGAGAATAACCCCCCTCGGCTACTTTTTTCTCTAGAAATAAAATCAAGCCTCGGGCGGCCGTCCATCCCTTCTGCTCAAGGTTTTCTGAGAAAAATGTTTCTGACAGGGCTCGAATCTGCGACCTTCCACGTGTAAGACGGATGTGATAACCATTACACTACAGAAATCAGATACTTACCTATTATCAAAAAATTTAAACGTATTTTAATATGTCCTGCTCATTATAGTAGCTCATCAACGCAAAGATTACCTTTGCTTCCAAACAGATCCTCCAACTGATCATTTGTGCTACGTGAGAGACCATTGGAAGCCTCCATGCCAACAAAACGGAACACAATCTTGGAAATTTAGATTATATTTTATGAATAGTTTATATTAGGAGCCCATAAGCAGAGATTGCTTCGCGGAAAATGGTTCACTCTCATCAATTGGCTGGACTGCAAGTCTATTCGATCTAAAAAAAAAGTAATTACGTGATACGCAAGCAATTTCGAAAGATTCATAACCATTGCGTGGAAGAGAACTAAAATGAAAAAACTTAAAGTTCACTTGGTAAACGACATAACTTCTGTGGCATTATCGAACCAAATTGTTTCCTGATTAAAGAAAAACAAGCGGTTCAGCAAGCAGTTCAACAGGTAAGCAAGGAAAACGTACTTATTATATACATACTGAGATTTACACACTGAAAAGCCGCAGAGTAAATTTTCGTTCGCAAACCGATGTAATCCAATCAAATGTCGCGTATCGCTTTTCCCACATGTGAGAAAAGCGATACGTCCAATCAGGAGCCGCGTATCATGTTTTTTCACTTGTGAGTCGTACGGCAAGTTGAAGTTTTCATTCAAGGCTGGTTGGAGCGGTTTCGTAAACCGCACAAGCCATCGTTTGGCAAATAGTTTTTATTCGCATTTCTTCCATCGTTAATATTGAAAGTTCCTGTCTCGGCGAAAGCCATGAGTGAAAAGCGTTTCGTTATCCACGATTCATAACTTTTGATTTCATAACTATTGGACTTTACACAACGCATTTTGTACACCGCACAAGCCATCGCTTTGCAAATAGTTTTTATTCGCATTTCTTCCATCGTTAATATTGAAAGTTCCTGTCTCGGCGAAAGCCATGAGTGAAAAGCGTTTCGTTATCCACGATTCATAACTTTTGATTTCATAACTATTGGACTTTACTCAACGCATTTTGTACACCGCACAAGCCATCGCTGTGCAAATAGTTTTTATTCGCATTTCTTCCATCGTTAATATTGAAAGTTCCTGTCTCGGCGAAAGCCATGAGTGAAAAGCGTTTCGTTATCCACGTTTCATAACTTTTGGATTCATAACTTTTGGATTTTATCTGAGCCAGTATCCCATTTTTACGAAGCTACTTTCTTTCAGCGATTGTTGTTTGACCACATTTGTTTAAATAAAGCTTGCCATAGTTTAAGGAGGGTGTTCAATCTCAGTATGTATATAACAAACATAATACCACATGGAAAGTGCTTTGTACGGTGTTTACACACTCGTTGTTTTGTATCAGAAATCTCACTTGTTCGATTTCTGATACGCCACAACTCGTGTGTAAACAACGTACACGCGCACTTTCCATGAATTATTCTATATTTATAAACCGAATGCGTGGTCAAAACTATTTCACTTATGGATCAAAGGATAATTATTTGACTTTAACGGCTATGCCTTAAACTGTTAAACGCAAATCAATAATAAATCAAAAGTCAAACAACGTGTTAACTTAACATTGTAAAACATGGAAACTAGGGTATTCCAGGCTATTTTGTCTTTTTCAGCAAAATGGTAAGGATGTAACTTGATTTCTAACACGAAGCATGTGAACGCAAAGCCACCTAACAGAACGGTTAGTATATTTTAACGAGAAATGAGCAAGAGAAATAAGTGACAAGGAAAGAACTGATTTGAAAATAAAACGTAAAACCACGTCCCCGGGTGGGCTTGAACCACCAACCTTTCGGTTAACAGCCGAACGCGCTTACCGATTGCGCCACGGAGACTACTGGTTATGTGAGAAGTTAATGATCCCTGAGCAATGCTTTGGGTGTAAAAGCTGCTTTAAGCTTTCTAGCTTAAAGTAGCTTGACCAACACCGGTTCGTTGGACTGCTTTATGAAAAGCGTTCAGCAAACATGTATTAGCAGAATTAGGATGTTTTCATACGGCATAGCCTTGCTATGTCCGTCCACCATTCCATATTTTTTATTATTGTTGGTGTTAAACGCACTATAAAGTTCTTACATGTTTGGCCAGCCTATCGCTAAAATTAGCCTTTCTCTAACACCAAATATTCCATCCCATAAGGAAAATTATTAGACAGTGATCAACGGAGGCGCCGTAGCTTTGATGGTTAGAGCACCAGTCTAGTAAACAGGTGGAAACTCCCATCAGGGGATAAGTCTTTCCTCAACTGATCGCTGGTAAGACCATAGTGTAATGTTTTACCCGTCCTCTGAAGATTGCAGGCTCAAGCCCTGCTAAATACCGCGAAAACGCTTCTTGCTATATATGTTATTTCACTTTCTGTTTCCACGTTCACGCGGCAAAACTCAAGACAATCACGTTGAAGTAATATTTTAGTTGTTCTAGGCTTAACCCGGTGTTACGCCACAAAAGATGACGTAATGTCTCTTCTTAATTGTTCAAGAACCTTTAGTTGTCTGTTTTATGACTTTTATTGAATAAAATCCTTTTTTAATTCAGCTTTATTGAATAAATTCAGCTTTATTGAATAAAGTCAGCTTTATTGAATAAAATCAGAAAATCATCACCCAAAACAAAATGGTTCACAAATCATGTTTAATTCAGCTCTTAATTCACGGGTCACGTTTAAATCAAAATGTTCGTTCACGTGGACATGAAAAGAGCTTATCATCTCATTTCACGATTCACGAATAAAACAAATTGAATCGCGACTTACAAGGAAAAAAATCTCCTAATCTCGCTTCACGTAAAAAGCATAGGGGATCCTTAAGGCAAGGACAGACATCTGAAGTGTCTCGGAACAGATAGTGTCCGTGGATAAATACCCGAGTATATTTTCGCAAATCTGAAGCATATCTTGTATTTATCGTGTAGAGTTCAAAGGTCAGCGATGACCCAGCGCAACCATGGTGCCCCAGAAACTAATCAAGCAAATCAAAATGGTTCATGAATCATGTTTAATTCAGTTCTTAATTCACGGGTCACGTCTGGATCAAAATTTTCGTTCACGTGGACATAAAAAGAGCTTATCATCTTTATCACGATTCAGGAATAAAAAAAATCGAATCGCTATTGACAAGGAAAAATCTCCTAATCACACTTCACGTGAAAAGTGTAGGGGACCCATAAGGCAAGAAGAAACACCTGAAATGTGGTACATAAGAGAATAAACCCTACTTGGGCTAATTTTTTAGTCGAAATAAAATGAAGCCTGAGGCCGTCCTTGCCTTTTGCTTAACGTTTTCTAAAAAAACGTTGCTTCGGGCAGGGCTCGAACCTGCGACGTTCCGCGTGTGAGGCGGACACGATAACCACTACACTACAAAAAAACAGATGCTTACTAATATTACAAAAACTTTGAATTTATTTTGATATGGCCTGTTCATTATTGTGCCTCATCAGCGCAAACGTTACCTTTGGTTCCAAACAGATCCTCCAACTGATCATTTGTACTACGGGAGAGACCATTGAAAGCCTCCGTGCCAACAAAACGGAACATAATCTTGGAAATCTAAATTATATTTTATGAATAGTTCATATTAGGAGCTCATGTGTCTACGCACAAATTTTGCTATGTCCACTAGCGAAGAAAGTTGAATTTGGTACCAGAGGTTGCTTCGTGGAAAATGGTTCACCCTCATCAATTCGCTGGACTGCAGCTCTTTATTCGTTCTAAAAAAAAGTAATTACGTGATACGCGAGAAATTTCGAAAGATGATAAAAATTGCGTAGAAGAGAGCTAAAATGAGAATACTTAATTGGTAAACGACATAACTTACTTCTGTGGCATTATCCAACCAACTTCTTTCCTGATCAAAGAAAAACAAGCGGTTCAGCAAGCAGTTCAACAGGCAAGCGAGGAAAACGTACTTATAAACCGAATGCGGGGTCAAAACTATTTCACCACTTATTGATCAAAGGATACTTATTTGACTTAAACGGCTATCCCTTAAACTGTTAATCACAAATAAGTAATAAATGAAGTATCCGATCAACGTGTTAACTTTAACATTTATATCAATATTCAAAGTGAGTTATCAAATCACCAAGCAAATTATTTCTCGCGCAATTTCTAATAAAAAGGCAGTTGCAAACTCGTCAAGAATTGCAAACTTAGATTTGATTACTCTTGTCAGCAACTTGTAGTCCATGAAATATTCGACGAGTGCTGATAAATTTGAATTGATTTTTGATCGCCTCTTTTTATCTAAGGAATTGATCTTGGAATTTAAAAAAGAACCCATTTTAAGACTTTTGGCCTCACATAATACTAGGAAACATGAGGAAGACAAAAAGTGCACCTCCCCGGCGGGGAATCGAACCCCGGTCTCCCGCGTGACAGGCGGGGATACTCACCACTATACTACCGAGGAACTCGATACATATAGGTGAAATTTGAATGGGTGGAGAGTAAATAATATTTGTTAAGAGATTTTTTTTTACTTCTTTTTGTTTTTACGACTCACCCGACTAAAGAAGGCGCCTTCAGTAGGAAATAAATCAATGCAAGCTTTCTTGTTAGCCTGTGTATGTCGAGTTAATTTGCATCTATTTCAGTCCAAGTGTTGTCAGGAGTCTGATAATTCCCTTATCATTGCATACACCAAACACATACACCGAAGATCACAGGTTCCACTGAGCCCTTCCAGAGCACTATAAGCGTTATATTTCTCGCCTCTGAGGTTTTTTTCTCTTTATGTGAGATGTAGTTCACGCCTAAAAGTGTATTTGTACTTGAAATTCACTTGAAGGTAAGTAGCGCTTACATCTAGAATGAGTTTAACAAAAGAAGTAGGTTTTTTTTATTATTTCTCAGCAACCTGTCGGATAGCCGTAACGTAACAAACTTCAGCTCACAATAATGCTGTAATCAAACCACAGTAGACTAAGGACACAGTGATCAATCTCCTCTGCATGTGCACCCTTTGTAGTAGGTAGGTAATGGCGTGCTTTCAGGCTGTCACAACCAAGTTCTCTCAGAGGAATTCTGAGCAACCACAAGCCACTAACTCGCGGTGTTTCGAAAGCGTAGAACGTTTCCCTGTAGAGCTAAAAAAAAATACAGGACAACATGGATTCTGTTTGGTAAATAGCTGAGAGGTGATATATCCTGTACTGCGAAATATACGGATCCACGAATTTCTACATGATCCTTTATAAAAAGCATGTAATGTGTTTCTGGCAGGGCTCGAACCTGCGACCTTCCGCGTGTTAGCCGGATGTGATAACCACTACACTACAGAAACCAACCTAAAAATACCTTAAAAAGTCCAAATTTCGTTCTAGTAAATCTGGGGGGATATTAGAGGACATACACCAAGTGATGTCCAATACGGAGAAATCTGCGATTAAAATGTTACTCAACATAAGAAACAGAGGAGGGAAAAAGTTTTTTTGCACATGATCTCAAAGCAAATTAATGTGTTCGTAATGTTTTCTTTGCAGATAGTAGGGAAAGCCCCGATCCATATTACAACCTTAACATTCTAAAACTGGATAACATTTTTAAATTAAAGATTGCCACGTTCACTCATAAAATTCTTAACAATAAAGAGTGCATTCGTACTATTTTCTCTCACTTGGTCCTCCCTGCAACAAATATACATTCTTATAATACTCGATATGCAAGATATCAGAACCTATACAGAATCCGTAAAAGAACTATGGGAAATTTACGTTTAAATATGGGGCGGCTCTAATTTGGGAAACTATTCCAGAAGAATTGAATTCTCTTAATAGCTGTGCCTTTAAAAGAAATTATAAAACCTTTCTATTACAAAGCCAATGATCACGAAAACGGCTCATACCTTCTTCTCTTTAGCTTCCCGTCTTCCTTGAACAATGCAGCAGTAGTATATATAATTAGAATATTTTTACTCTCCTTCTTTTCTTTTTCTTTTTTCTTTTCCTTTCTTTTTTATTATAAATTCTAAATGTACTATATTATCGCGCTGTATCAATAAATCTAGTATTCATTCTATATATTTATATTAAGAACTATTCTCTTAACACCCTAATTTATTATTACCTCACACTTGTATCTTGGACCTGTCTATTCACTTAAATGGGACAGTGACCAACACAAAACCAATCAGGGTTTCGTGCTAATCATTCAACTGTAACAGCTTTGTTGGAAGCGACAGGTTCTTGGGCGTATAATATTATAACGAGAAAATCAATGGAGTCATTTTTCTAGAATTGAAAAAAGCTTTTGACACTGTTGATCATCAGATACTTCTATCGAAACTAAACTATTATGGTATATATGGAAAATCTTTCAGATGGTTTCAGTCATATTTGGAAAACCGAACACAAAAATGCTCTGTGAACGGGTCGCTATCCAGTAGCTACTCGTTGATTTGCGGCGTCCCTGAAGGGACCATCCTCGGTCAATTATTGTTCTTATTATATATCAACAATCTTCCAAATTGCTTATCAAATTGTAAACCGAGAATGTATGCCAGTGACACGCACCTCACATATTCGGGAAGCAATCTTGAGAACGTTCAGTTTTGTCTAAATGAAGACCTAGAAAACGTCTTCAACTGGCTACAAGCGAACAAACTCACGTTGAACATGACTAAAACCGAATTCATGCTAATAGGGTCGAGGGTCGAGGGTCGAAGCAGAGACTGAATACTCTCACAGCTTCCCCAACAATTAGAATGAACAATACTCAAGTGAGCCAGGTTACAGCTACAAAATCGCTTGGTGTAATAATAGACAATAAACTCAACTGGTATAGTCACATCGAAAAACTAACGAAAAAGATCGCCTCTGGTATCGGGGCCCTAAAGCGAATTAGGCACCTGATCCCAGCATCAACCTTACATCTCATCTACCAAGCTTTAGTAAAACTTCACTTTGATTACTGTGACATTGTTTGGGGTAGCTGTGGGAAAACGCTACGAGACAAACTGCAGAAATTGCAGAATAGAGCAGCCCGTGTGTTGACATTCTCTAACTATGATGCTGATGCAACTGAGCTACTCGAGTTTTTAGGGTGGAAAAATCTTGCACGCCAGCAGGAAATCCATAAAGCCATCATGATGTTTAGATGTCTGCACGGGCTAGCTCCAAGGTATCTATATTCAAAGTTTACGTGGCGTGACTCTGCTTATGACCTCAGGGACTCTGAAAATAAGCTAAATGTTCCACTACCGCGCACTAGTTATTACAGAAAAAGCTTTAGCTACAATGTCGCCACATTATGGAACAGTCTACCACGCGATATAAGGAACACAGAGTCTCTGGGGTTATTTAAACGTAAGATCAATGACATTCTTTAAGTCTAACGCACGGCATTCACGAAAAACAGCTTTAGTGTTATAGTATGTAGTTTTAATTTTA
Source organism: Stylophora pistillata (assembly GCF_964205215.1). NCBI lineage: Eukaryota > Metazoa > Cnidaria > Anthozoa > Scleractinia > Pocilloporidae > Stylophora > Stylophora pistillata. The sequence continues at coordinate 9,616,698 of NC_142527.1, read as the reverse complement.
AATATCTTAGCGTATGTGATATGTATTTTTATAGGCTGATGAATTGATCGTGTTTAAATAAAGATGAAATAGAAAATAAAATATATAAATAATAAAGCTACGGCTACTTTGGTCACTGAGCACACATATACAAACCTGCATGATATCTACTTCTCATTATCTTCTTTACCTAGTTATATAAGTCATCTTATACTGTATTAATTTGAATAGAGCGAAAGAAACTTGGACTTGGACTTGGACATAAAATCGTATCCCACGCCGTGAACGGCAAGTCAGTGTTTGTAATTAGTGTTCCTCGCGTTAAAAAACATTTGAAAGATACTAAACAAAATAGCCTCCATTTGGCGCAAAAATATGCTCGTATACTTGACCTTGGACATTATCTGTTCCCCGAAGCTCACAGTTTTCCTCGATCCGCGGATAAATATCCCACCATATTTTCGCATATCTGTAGCATGTCTCGTATTTATTGTGTCGAGTTAAAAAGTCTGCTCACTTTTCAAGCCCCTCGTCCATGTAGTGTTCTCAGACCTTTATAAACTTAGGAAGGAAAAAAATTGAGATATATAGTCGCTAAAAATTCTTCTGAAGGAAGTTCGCCTTGTCGGTCTGTTATGATTTGGAAGATTTTTCCAGAAGTACAACCCACCGGGCCTGTACGGGAGTCAAACCCGGGACCTCTCGCACCCATAGCGAGAATCATGCCATTAGATTAACAGGCCAGACATATATATGATAGAAGAGAAGAGGATATTGATCGTTGTCATAAAAGCAGGTGGGAAATTACCTGTGCCACGACTTATCACGGAGAGACTAGCGTTGTTGGTCCATTGATCAGAGTTGCACTTCGGAGAATTTTTCAAGTCTCAATGACCTGTTCTTTAACCTTGGGTCGTATCCTTGGGTATAAAAGGAGGGTACAATAAGACTTAAAAACGAGATGTTAATCTGACGAGAATCAAAGATGATCGCATAAAATACCATATCGCTATTCAAGAATTACAACAACTTCGCTCTACTGTGGAACCAGAGTTCGACCATAGCCTTGGACAGAAGGCAATAAAGAAAGGAATGAGGCATTGCTATAAAAAAAAGCTATCAAATTCTAAGATCTTAGATCGATCATCTGAGATTGCCAGGGGGTATCGTCGCAGCAAATGGCTTTTCAAAGTTTACCCAGCTCCTTGCATGGTGGTTTGAATGAGGAGCTGTACGAACCAACATCTACTTCAGGTAGAAACCCTCAAATAAGTCAGACCACGCCGGCTACCATCAATCTCACCAATGAAACAAGCTTCTCCATTAGGAGTAAGGGTGCGCACATCACATAACTGACCGACATGTAATGACGCTCAGCCTATAAAACATGGAAACTAGGTTATTCCAGGCTACTTTGTCTTTTTCAGCTAAGTGGTAAGGATGTGACTTTATTTCTAATACGAAGCATGTGAGCGCCAAAGGCATCTAACAGAACGGTTAAGGATTTGAAAATAAAATGCAAAACCACGTCCCCGGTAGGTCATGGGTTCAACTCCCATCGGTGCCTTTTGTTTATCTCTTTTTTATTTGCATTTAGTACACTTTCGTAATTTGTCTCATTGCCTTCGTTTAATTGTACTGGTAGCAAGAGGTGGTTCTTAAACAAAAACGCATTGCCAGAAATTTGGGACAACATGGCGGAGGCGGTTCTCGTGTTGCAAGCAAATTGGCGCCGAAATAGTATAAGAAAATATATTTGAATATATTGTTGTTTTGAAATAGCTGTCTAAGAATGGGATATTCTTTCGCTGCGTACTTGGAAATGCAGCCTGCATCGGTTAAAGCGTCCATCGCTACGAAAAAGAAACACACAAATTCAAGCCTACATTTTCCCAAGGTATACAAGTAAACTCATAATTCTGACTCCATTTTCCCATACAAACTCTTAAAATCTGCTTCGACCAGGTCTTACAATTCTTTTGTCGTGGGAACGACCTTGTGAAGATTCGCAACTGGGTAGTTCGATATGCATTCTGCAGAAGTTTGCTCAACTAAATCGCTCGTAAACGGTCGAATATGTTGGCCCACAAATTTTACTCGAGCCGGGAAACTCTTCGTATTTACACAGAGCTCAAAAGCCAAATACGCCATTCTAAATACCCCAATTTTAGGAAGAAAGAACACGAAAGATACAAGTCCCAGTAACTGCACAATTTGGCCGCCATTTTCCTTGTTTTGACGTCTCCTTTGGCTTTCTGGAATAGAAAGGTACCAGGCCTTTCTCTCTGGGAAACTCTCATAGAAACTTATCTTTTCATTTCACTTCCACCGTTGCCATATGGAATTGTCTGTAATACGATATGCCGCTGACATTTTGTAACGGGCTCGAAATGTCCCCGATTTCTGGTGATGGACCGAAAGAGAGCATACGTCTTTAGAAACAATATCACAAAATCAACTACACTCCAAATCGAGTTAAATAAGCGGCATCTGTCTGAATGTTCTCAAGCAAAAAGTCAACATGAAAATGGTTGGATGTAGTTCAATCAAAGGAAACTTTATTCCGCAAGGGAACTCAGAGCTTTTTTTGCCCAAAGCTCATGATAAAACCGAAAAACGTCTTTCTTTAGCTCATTACCAAGCTCTTTCTTAATCTTTTTGCACACATGTCGCTTTAAACATTGCTGATCCTAGCAGTATGCAGAACGCGCGTCACATGTGGGCTCAACGATGACCCAGCGCAACCATGGTAGCCCTGCGGCTCAGTGATAGTCTGAGGGTCTGAGGTTTGCTTCTCATCATCTCATCATAACTCAGAACATCTTTTTTGTGGCAAGCTCGTGACGAGACAAAAAAAATAACACATTTCGCTGAGGAAAACTCAGTTTGATGAAGAAACATTTTTTATATTAAGATCAATCCGAACGATGACAGAACCTCGATCACATTTATTCCCATCTTATTATTAATTCCCATTATTGCTTCATCAGAGGATAAGTTTTTGCTCAATTGATCGCTGGTAAGACCATAGTGCAATGCTTTACCTGTCCTCTAAAGATTGCAGGCTCAAGCCCTGCTGAAGACCACGAAAACGCTTCTTGCTACGTTATTTTATTTTCTGTTTCCACGTTGATGCAAAACTCAAGACAATCAGAAGCACTTCCGCCGATTGAAAATGCTTCAAAGTCTGTTCGCTGATGACACGACAGTTTTCTGCATCGGAGACTCAGCAGACCTGGCAATTGCACAGTTAAATAAGACTTTACACGAAATTTATACTTGGTGCCTAAACAACCAGCTAACACCTCACCCTGGCAAGAGTAAAGTGATGCTGCTCAGCTCGATAAATCTGATGGGCCCTATCGCTCCTGCGTTCTTAGGAAGTTTTAATCTTAGTTGGGTCTCGAAAACACGCTTGCCTGGCCTGACGGTCAATTGCAAGCTTACATGGACACCACATGTTCTGGAAATCAAGAAGAACTTTGCAGCTAAGTTAGACTTATTGAAAAGATCTAAATTTTTATCGATAAAGGTACTACGCGATTTGTATTTTAAAGTAATTCTGCCGTCCGTACAGTATGGTCAACTATTGTGGGGTGCATGCAGTAATTCGGATTCGTTATGCTCCATAGAACGATTACACTGCCGAACAGCTAGAATTATCTATAACCTGCCTCAAGACATGGCATCATGCGACGTGCTCAATTATAACCACTGGTCTACTCTGTTTTCACTCTACAAGATGGATATTTTTAAACTTTTCTATAAAGCACATAATGAGTCTCTCCCACAATTATTAGACAAGTATATTTACATTGTTACGTGCACGAATGACCAAAAGAATGTCCGCTAACAAAGCATATATGAAAATAGACTCCCGAGTACGATATATGGCACGCAACAAAAATGTAACAACAAGCAGTTACCCATTTTAACTATTATTTAATTAGTTTTACATTGTCTAATTTAAAGATTAAGTTAAGCAGTTCATAGAGCAGGCTTACAATCCTTTATGCCATAGAAGTGTTCGTCGACTTGATCAACTTCCAATTCCAACATCTGCCGACTGAAGACCACAGCGCTTGGCTTTCTTGATTTATCGCATTCTTTCCTTGTACACAAACTCTTCCGGAGGACTCCATAGTAAACTCTGTATTCTCTATCTTCTTCCTCTCTCGACTATCGTCTGTTTCATCTCTTTCTTCTCTCCGGATATCGCAAGGTCAAAAGGTCATAGCCTCGTCATATCATAGCTTCCAAAAGTTCAGTCAGCAAGCCACGAGGGTAAGCCGTCGGGCAAATCTCTTTTGTACTTCTCACAAGCCGGCTTTTATACATTTACTTTAGTTATCTAGAATGTACTATTACTATTTATAGCGTATTACAAGTTGTACTATTTTTGGAAACTGCTGAGTCACATGAAGGAAGTTTCTGGAATATTACAGATTATAGATAATTCTAGAAAAGTCTGGGATTGCGTGACAGATTCAGTAAAAATAATTCGATCCTCGTAACAACATCAAACGTTCCTTGAGAGGAGTCGATTCACTGATAGTTCCAAGATTTAATACTAGGTTTATGAAAGATTCCCTTGCCTATAGAGGTACAATCTTTTGGAACACTATTAGCTTAAATGAACGTAATATCTTGCACAAAGACCCGAATGAGCTATTTCGAAATTTGAAAACTGACAAAGCCTTATTTTAGAGATTTTAAATTGAATATTGCTTCAGCTTCAGCTGTCCGCCATAAAAATGATGACTTTCTCTACTTTTGATTAAGATGCTAGTTTTAGCCTTTTACTTATTTAGCTAGTCTTCTACTTATTTAATAATGTATAAACTAAATACATGACCCCTCAAGCTGTTAGCTTTAATTATTACTGTGTTTAAATAAAGGTCTTATCTTATCTTATCATGTTGAATTAATACTTTAGTTGTTCTAGGCTTAACCAGTCTTACGCGACAAAAGATGACGTAATGTCTTTTCTTAATTGTGGAAGAACCTTTAGTGCTCTGTTTTTTTACTTTTATCGATCCGTAAAAAGTCCATCTCCAGTTCAAACACAGAAAGGGCTCCTTTTAAAGCTTAATCACAGCCGTTCGAGAGCAAAATGTACATAATAGCCACAAACTCATGGGTCACGTTTAAATCAAAATATTAATTCACGTGGACATAATAAGAGCTTATCATCTCATATCACGATTCACGAGTAAAAAAATTGAATTGCGATTCACAAGGAAAAAGATCTCCTAATCGCACCTCACGTAAAAAGTATAGGCGATCCTCAAGACAAGGAAGAACATCTAAAGTGCGCTACATAAAAAGAGAATAATCCCTCTTGGCCACTTTTTCTGTCGAAATAAAATAAAGCCTAGGGCATTCTTTGCCTTTTGCTAAAGATCTTCTAAAAATGTGTTTCTGGCAGGGCTCGAACCTACGACCTTCCGCGTGTGAAGCGGACGTGACAACCACTACACTACAGAAACCAGATCCTAAATTACTATAACGCCTCATCGAAGCAAATGTTACCTTTGGTTCCAAACAGATCCTCCAACTGATCATTTGTGCTACGGGAGAGACCATTGGAAGCCTCCATGCCAACAAAACGGAACACAGTCTTGGAAATCAGAATCATATTCATTTATGAATAGTTCATATTCGGAGTCCGTGTGCCTACGCACAAATTTTGATATATCCACTTGCGCAGAAAGTTGAATTTGGTGAAAGAAATTCCTTCGTGTTAAATGGTTCATGCCATCAATTGGCTGGACTGCAAGTCTTTATTCGATCTAAAAGAAAGAACTACGTGATATGCAAGAAATTTCGAGAGATTCATAAAAATTGAGTCGAGGAGAGCTAAAATGAAAATACTAAAAGTTCAACTGGCCAACGACATAACTTACTTTTGTGGCATTATCCAACCAAATTTGTCTCCCGATCAAAGAAAAACAAGTGGTTCAGCAAGCAGTTCAACAAGTAAGCGAGGAAAACGTATTTATAGAACGAACGCGCGGTTAAAACTGTTTCAATGTTAAACGACTATGTTCATCATAAATCAATAATAAATCAAATGTCAATCAACGTGCTAACTTTAAAATTTTTATCAATATTCAAAGTAGGTTATCAAGTCACCAAGGAAACAATTTCTCGCACAATGTCTAATAAAAAGGCAGTTGCAAGTTCCTCAAGAATCGCAGACTTAGATTTGATTACTCTTGTCAACAATCTTTTAGTCCATGAAATATTTGACGAGTGCTGATAAATTTGAATTGATTTTTGATCGCCTCTATATATCAAAGGAATTGATTTTGGATTTCAAAAAAAGAACCCATTTTGAAACTTTTGGCCTCCAGGTATCACTTAGTACTAGAAAACAGGATGAAGACAAAAGTACGTCTCCCCGGCGGGGAATCGAACCCCGGTCTACCGCAAGACAGGCAGGGATACTCACCACCATACTACCGAGGAACTCGAATGGATTGAGAGTAAATAATATTTGTTAATAGATATTTTTTTGGTTCTTTTTGTTTTCACAACTCACCCGACTAAAGGGGTGAGGGTGTCTTCAATAGAAAATAAATCAATGATATCTTTCTTGTTGGCCTGTGTATGTTGCATTAATTTGCATCTATTTCAGTCCAAGTGTTGTTGTTAGGAGTCTGATAATTCTCTTATTATTACATGCACCAAACATACCGAAGATCACAAGTTCTAGCCCTTCCAGAACACTATAAGCTTTATATTCCTCGCCTCTAAGGTTTTTTTGCTTTTTATATGAGATGTAAATCACGCCTAAAAGTGTATCTTTACTTGAAATTCACTTAAAGGTAAACAGCGCTTACATTTAGAATGAGTTTAACAAAGACATAGGTTTTTTGATTATTGCTTAGCAACCTGTCCGCTGACCGTAACGTAAAAAACTTCGGCTCACAATAATGCTGCAATCAAACCAGCGTAGACTTGAGGACGCAGTGGTCAATCTTCTGCGCAGGTGCAACCCTTGTAGTAGATTGGTGGTAGCGTGCTTTCAGGCTGTCACAACCAAGTTGTTTTAAAGGAATTCTAAGCAAGCACACAAGCCACTAAGTCGCGGTGTTTCAAAAGCGTAGAACTTTTTCCTATAGAGATAAAGAAAAATACAAGACAACATGGATTCTATTTGTTAAAGAGCTGAGAGATGATAAATACTATACTGCAAAAAAAGGGGATCAACGAGTTTCTACATGACCCTTTATAAAAGCATGTAATGTGTCTCTGGCAGGGTTCGAATCTGCGACCTTCCGCGTGTTATGCGAATGTGATAACCACTGCACTACAGAAACCACCCTGGAATATGTTAAAAAAGTCTTAGTCTTTATGACACATTATAATCCAACAAATATTTTTGTTCCAGCGCGATTGGTCAAAACGTATCATTTGTCCAAATATCTCCCAGAGTAAATCTGGGGGGATATCAGAGGATATACACCAAGTGACGTCCAATAAGGAGAACTCTACGCATAAAATGTTACTCAACATAAGAAACAGAGGAGGGAGCAAGTTTTTTTGTTAATAAAATCATATCAGAGAATACTGTCAACATCCCACGCCGTAAACGGCAAGCTGTTTGTAATTAGTGTTTCTCGCGTTGAAAAATATTTGGCGCGAAAATATGCTGGTATATTTGACTTTGGACATTATCTGTTCCTCGAAGCTCACACTTTTCCTCGAGCTTCGCTGTCGAATAACTCGTCGTGTCTCGGAACAGATAATAGGGACTTTACGAACCAGAACGCGACTAACTGAGAAAACCGAAACCGAGAAGGGCCCGGCGTGAGAACGCCGTCACGAGCGCGGGAAAAACAAATTAAGAATGCGAACGCGACGACAAAGACAGAGCTGTGCAAATCCTAAACTCCGCTAAACATATTTTCGTTTTATAGCTGCTGTTATACGTCAGAAATGGCAACATTCAGAGAGGCAAGGGAAGCTTTATTGTTAGCCTATCAAGATGGAAGCAATGATGATACAGAGTTTGCCCTGTTGTGCGATTTAAATTCTTCTGAAAATCTCGAATTTCCTTATTGGAAGTATGGTCGCTTCGATTTTGATTCTATGACAGATGATGAGTGTAAGACTGAGTTTCGGTTTTTCAAGAACGATATTCATTTACTCGGTGAAGTTCTTGATATTCCAGACATAATGAACGCAGAAAAACAGTTTTGCCTTTAAGGTAGCAAAAGAAAATTTAATTCTGGTTGAAATTCAGTTGAAACTACTTCTCTTCTTTGCGACGAACTCTTTCTTGTTTTGAACGGATTCTCGGAAACAACCTCTGCATAACAGGACATCATCCCCGCTTGTCCAGTACATCACATTACTGAAACATATATATAAAGTTTAAACTCACTTTTATCGTATAGTTAAGCAGGACAGGAAGTTGAATCTTTTAATAAACTAAATTGGACTTAATTGCCAGTTTTCGACTTTGGTATCGAACTCGGAGGGTCTGCGTGTTGTTCATTCATCGTAGCTGCAACCGATTGACCCGCAATAAAAAGGCAAATTAAAATGTTTGTTTGGTATTTTTTACAATAAATAACACTTTCATGGACTCAGAAAAACAGTTTTGCCTATAAGGTAGCAAAAGAAAACTTAATTCTAGTTGAAATTCAGTAGAAACTACTCACGTTTTCTGGAAACGCTGCAAGTACCAATCCGTGTTCTGAACGTGAAGAAGACGCGTTGCAGTTTAGCGCCAAGCATGCGCAGTGAAGCACTTTGTGAGTAAATTACTTCCGGTGACGTTTCAGGCTACGTCACGTTTTGGTTCGTAGAGTCCTTAATGTCCGCAGATAAATATCCTACCATATTTTCGAAAATCTGCAGCATATCTCGTGTTTATTGCGTCGAGTTCAGAGTCTGCTCAGTTTCCAAGCCCTTCGTCCGTGTAGTGTTCTCAAACTTTTGCAAACTTAGAAAGAAAAAAAAAATTGAGTTGTATATCGTATGGTAGTTTAGTCGCCATAAATTCTAATGGAAGTTCGACTTGCCGGTCTGTTAAGTTTTGGAAGCTTTTTCTATTAAATATATATAATAGAGTTCGGATATACCCTCGGAAAGAAGGCTCTAAAGAAAGGAATGAGCCATTTCTATACAAAAAAAATAACAAACTCTAAGATCTTCGGTCGGCCATCTGAGATTGTCAGGGGATATCCTCGCAGAAAACGGCTTTTAAAAGTGTACCCAGCTCCTGGCATGTTATTTCTAATGAGAAGCTGTACGAACCAGCATCTACCTCAGGTAGGAACCCACAAATAAGTCAGACCACGCCTCTCTCATCAATTTCTCCATGAAATGTCTTAGTCCATGAAATATTCGACAAGTCCTGATAAATTTGAATTAATTTTTGATCACCTCAATATATCACACAAATTGATTTTAGAACTTAAAAAAGACCCCATTTTAAAAAGTTTCGACTCCAGCCACTTAGTACTCGGAAACTGGAGGAAGACAAAAAGTGCACCTCCCCGGCGGGGAATCGAGCCCCGGTCTCTCCCGTGACAGGCAGGGATACTCACCACTATACTACCGTCCTGGCGCTGTGGCGGTGATGACTAACAGCCAGTAAAGTTTGAAGTTCCACCTTCCCATACTGTTTAAGCGCTAGGATCAGTAATGTTGAAATTGTCATGTGTGTAACTTAGGGTGCGAGAGGTCCCGGGTTTGACTCCCGGACAGGCCAGATCAATGTTACTTTTGGAAACAATTTTTGGGTGTTATAAAACCAGCAAGTCAAGCTTCCCTTAGAAAAATGTACGCCGATTGCATTACGTATGCGTTATTGACCAAGCTTGAGATGATGAATATTGGCCAAGTTCGAGAACGACTCCATCTCAGACATTGCCAAAAATCTACGATATTTGTAATTCCGCTCCACGCAATGGTTTTTCTTGTACGGGATCTAAGTGGGTAATTTCGAGCGAGCAGGATGGGCCCATCTTGCCTTCTCGGCCAGCCAATAAGAACGCAACATTCGCTTCATGTTGTCCACTGGCGCTGCCAGCGATATAATAATATATGTGATACACTTATGTACACACATGTATTTGTTTCCTTGATCTTCAGGGGCCCTAATCCATTGCGTTTTCTTTTTCAGTAAGAGCTCTTATATTTGCTATCGAAGATTCATATTATACTTCTGAAATATAGAAAATGGCTGAACATGGGAGTTTGAGATGTCCTTTATACGACTTTTGTGCATTATTTATCCGGGAAGGGGACGTTCGTGTGAGTTTTGTCCATTTTAATAATATATTAAGAGTCTTACTTTCCTTTGCGCGGGCTGGTGGATCAGTCATCATCCATTGCTAGGGACGAGGGTGGGGAAACAGAATTTTTGGGGGATCGCATGTTTTTGATTTAAGGGCGGGAACGGAGGGTGGATCAGTCGCCTCTAAATTTAAGGGGGTTATGACCAGCTCCCAGTTGGCTTGTTAGCTCAGTTGGTAGAGCACTGCGCCGGTATCGCAGAAGGCATGGGTTCCCGTACAGGTCTGAATTTTTATCAGGCTCTATTTTCACGACTGCTTAAGTAGTAGTCATTACTGCAAAGATCGCTCTCATACTTAATAAGGAATTATCAGATTCCTGACGACAACACCTGGACTGGAAAAGATGCAGATTAATGCAACATATACGGGCTAACAAGAAAGCTTACAATGATTTATATCCTACTGAAGGCAGCTTCTTTAATCGCCGGGTGAGTCGTGACAACAGAAAGAACGAAAAAAAAACCTGACATAAAAATTATATTTATTGTTCACTCATTCAAATTTCACCTTAAAGTATCGAGTTCCTCGGTAGTATAGTGGTGAGTATCCCCGCCTGTCACGCGGGAGACCGGGGTTCGATTCCCCGCCGGGGAGATGTATATTTTGTTTTCCTCCTGTTTCCGAGTACTAAGTGATACCTGGAGGCAAAAAGTTTGAAAATGAGTTCTTTTCTAAAGTTTCAAATTCAATTCGTTTGATATATAGAGGCGATCAAAAATTAATTCAAATTTATCAGCACTTGTCGAATATTTCATGGACTAAAAGATTTGTGACAACAGTTATCAAATCTAAGTTTGCGATTCTTGACGAATTTGTAACTGCCTCTTTCTTAGGCATTGCGCGAGAAATGATTTGTTTGGTGATTTGATAACCCACTTTGAATATTGAACTAAATATTAAAGTTAACCAGTGGTTCATATTTGATTTACAATTGACTTGTGATTAACAGTTTAAGACATAACCGTTTAAGTCAAATAATTGTCCTTTGATCCATAAGTGAAACAGTTTTGACCGCTCGTTCGGTTTCCTTTGACCGGGAGACAATTTGGCTGGCTAATGCCACAGAAGTAAGTTATGTCGTTTACCGATCGAACTTTAAGTATTTTCATTTTAGCTCTCAGTTCTACGCAAGTTTTATGAATCTTTCGAAATTCATTGGTTTCTTTTTTCTTTTTCTTAATTATACGCACTATAAAGTTCTTAAATATTTGGCCAGTTCTATCTTTAAAATTAGCCCCACTTTAACACCAAATGTTCCATCTGATACAGAAAATTATTGGATACAGAAATTCGAAATTTCTTGCGTGTCACGTAATTCCTTTTTTTAGATCGAATAAAGACTTGCAGTTCAGTCAATTGATGAGGGTGGACCATTTTCCACGGAGCAATTTCTGCCACCAAATTCACCTTTCTGCGCTAGTGGACATATCAAAATTTGTGCGTAGACATATGGGCTCCTAATATGAACTATTCATAACTGAATATGATTTTGATTTCCAAGATTGTGTTCCGTTTAGGTGGCATGGAGGCTTTCTCCCGTAGCACAAATGATCAGTTGGAGGATCTGTTTGGAACCAAAGGTAACGTTTGCGCTGATGAGGCACAATAATGAACAGGCCATATTAAAATAAATTTTAAGTTTTTTCTTAGCAGTTAATATCTGGTTTCTGTAGTGTAGTGGTTATCACGTCCGCCTTACACGCGGAAGGTCGCAGGTTCGAGCCTTGCCAGAAACAATCCTTTTGGAAAACGTTAAGTAAAAGGCAAGAACGGCCCCAGGCTTCATTTTATTTCGACTAAAAAAGTAGCCGAGAGGAGTTATTCTCTTATGTAGGATATTTCAGATGTTTGTCCTTGCCTTATGGGTCCCCTACACTTTTTACGCGGTGTGATTAGGAGATTTTTTTCCTTGTGAATCTCGATTCGAGTTTTTTCATTTGTGAATTGTGATAAAGGATGATAAGCTATTTTCATGTCCACGTGAACGAATATTAGAGAGATTCAGCAAGAGGATGAGAACGTCATTTCAGGACGGGAGAGCGCGCGGAATAGTCTGGACACGACACCATTCGACTTCCGGTGTTAGCGTTGCCGTTCTCCCGAACAAGTTCAGGACGTCACTTCGCTGGTTTTCCCGTCGCGATCAGAACGTCTGAGATTTCCGTCAATTGTGCACTTGTAAATCGATCCAAATGAGATAATACTGTTTGGAAGTATTTGAAAACTCATATTCAGGATAATTGGGTACCTTTCTATGTGGTAATTGGTGTATTTTTGAAAACTTGCCGCTTCAATATGCTGGATTCCCGAAAGGAAATTGGAACACAATCGTTGGCAAGCGATCCAAGATTTCAGGACTCAGTTTGCTTTTGAATGAGCAAGGCATTAGACAATAAAAGGGCTTTTCTTTAATACATTTCTTTAAGGCTATGTGAAAACTCTAAGAATGGGATGCCGTTGAATTTTATCGTAAATCGATTCATCAATAACCATGCTGCATGTTAAGGTTTGGAGCAGTCAATCAAATGAACTATCACGAAGCTTACATACCGTAAAATTTTTTTATTTATTTGCTGTCGTAGTCGTTTTTACTGATCATGAATTTTCTCGGGTTTGCACTTTTTTATGTCTTAAAGTTTAATAATCAGCGCTGATGAAAACAAGAAAGTCGTGCTCACGCAACAAAAGAAAATGACAATCAATTTTATTTTGACACGAATTTCTAAATCAAATAATTTAATTCAGTCTTGAACAACTTCGTGGCAACGACTGCTAAATCACTTCTGAAACACAACGGGGCGACGTTCTCGACCCAGTTTCTTACCGATATTTTTGCTGCGCGCGCCGTTGTCAACTGACGTTCCCGTCCTCTTGCTAAATCTCTCTATTTTGATCTAGACGTGACCTATGAATTAAGAGCTGAATTAAACATGATTCATGAACCATTTTGTTTTACGCGATTAGTTTCTGGCTGTTATGCACGTTTTGTTCTCGAACGGCAGTGATTAGGTTTTAAAAGTAGCCCTTTCTGGGTTTCGACTGGAGATGGACTTCATACGATAAAAGTCATAGAACAGACTACTAAAGGTTCTTGAACAATTAAGAAATCACATTACCTTCAGACTCTACCACTGAGCCACAGGGACACCACGGTTGCGCTGGGTTATTGCTGACCTTTGAACTCTACACGATAAATACAAGATATGCTGCAGATTTGCGAAAATATACTCGGGTATTTATCCGCGTACGGATATTATCTGTTCCGAGACGCGAACAGTTGTTCGAAAGCGAAGCTCGAGGAAGACTTCCAATGGTCTCTCACGTAGCACAAATGATCAGCTGGAGGATCTGTTTGGAACCAAAGGTAACGTTTGCGTTGATGAGGCACTATGATGAACCTACCAGAAACAATTTTTTTAGAAAACCTTGAGCAAAAGGCAAAGAAGGCCCCAGGCTTTATTTTATTTCGACAAAAAAAAGTATCCGAGAGGGGTTATTCTCTTTTTATTTAGCACACTTTAGATGGTTGTCCTTGCCTTAAGGGTCCCTTTACTTTTTACGTGAAGCGAGATTAGGAGATTTTTTTCTTTGTGAATCGCGATTCAATTTGTTTTATTCGTGAATCGTGAAATGAGATGATAAGCTCCTTTCGTGTCCACGTGAACGAACATTTTGATAAACCAATGACCCGTGAATTAAGAGCTGAATTAAACATAATTCGGGAACCATTTTGTTTTGCGCGATGAGTTTCTGGCTATTATGTGCGTTTTGTTCTCGAATGGCTGTGATTAGGCTTTAAAAGGAGCCCTTTCTGGGTTTGGACTGGCCGGAGATGGACTTCATACGGATCGATAAAAGTCATAAAACAGACCACTAAAGGTTCTTGGACAATTAAGAAAACACATTACGTCATCTTTTATCGCGTAACACCGGGTCATGCCTAGAACTGAACTAAAAAATTAAGTCAACGTGATTGTCTTGAGTTTTGCGTGAACGTAGAAACAGAAAATTAAATAACGCAGCAAGAAGCGTTTTCGCGGTATTTAGCTGGGCTTGAGCCTGCAATCCTCAGAGGACGGGTAAAACATTGCACTATGGTCTTAACAGCGATCAATTGAGCAAAAACATATCCCCCGATGAAGTAATAATGGGAATAAATAATAAGATGGGAATAAATGTGATCGAGGTTCTACCATAGTTCGGATTGATCCTAATATAAAAATTATTCACCATCAAATTGAGTTTTCCTTAGCACAAAGCTTGGCGCAAAAGATAAAGTCGTGAGTCATGATGAGATAATGAGAAGCAAAACCTCAGACCTTCAGACTGTACCACTAAGCCACAGAGCCACCATGATTGCGCTGGGTCATCGCTGAGCCCACATGTGACACGCGTTCTGCATACTTCTAGGATCAGCAATGAGGAATGGGTCATGCGTGTAAAAGATTAAAGATTATAAAATCTGAGCTTGGTAATGAGATAAAGAAAGACGTTTTTTGATCTTATCATGAACTTTCGACAAAAAATAATTCTGAGTTCTCTTGAGGAATCAAGTTTCCTTTGTTTGAACTACTGTCTACCCCTATCATGTTGATTTTCTGCTTGAGAACATTCAGAAAGGTGTCGCTTATTTAACTCGATTTGGAGTATTATTGATTTTCTGGTTGTTTCTAAAGACGTGTGCTCTCTTTCGGTCGTTGTTGTTTACGAGCCACCTCTTGCTACCAGTACGCTTAAACGCAGGCAATGAGACAAATTGCGAAAGTGTACTAGTGCAAATAAAAAAGAGATAAAACAAAAGACCCTGATGGGAGTTGAACCCATTACCTCCTGTTTACTAGACAGTTGCTCTAACCATCAAAGCTACGGCGCCTCCGTTGATCACTGTCTTCTAATTTTCTTTATGGGATGGAACATTTGGTGTTAGAGGCTAATTTTAGCGATAGAACTGGTTTAACACCAACAACAACAACAACAACAATAACATGAAACATGGAATGGTGGACGGACATAACAAGGCTATGCCGTGTAAAAACATAGCTACTAATTCTGTTAATACATGTTTGCTAAACGCTTTTCATAAAGCAGTCCAACGAACCGGTGTTTATCATTTTTGGACGCTAGAAAGCTTAAAGCAGTTTTTGCACCCAAAGCATTGCCCAGGGATCATTAGTTTCTGATATAACCGGTAGTCTCCGTGGCGCAATCGGTTAGCGCGTTTGGCTGTTAACCGAAAGGTTGGTGGTTCAAGCCCACCCGGGACGTGGTTTCACGTTTTATTTTCAAATCAGTTTTTTCCTTGTGACATATTTTTATGGCTCATTTCTCGTTAAAATATATTAACTGTTCTGTTAGGTGGCTTTGCGTTCACATGCTTCGAGTTAGAAATCAAGTTACATCCTTACCATTTAGCTAAAAAAGAAAAAATAGCCTGGAATACCCTGGTTTCAATGTTTTATAGGCTGGGCCTCATTACATATCGGTCAGTTATGTGATGTGCGCACCCTTAATTCTAATGGAGAAGCTTGTTTCTTTGGTGAGATTGATGGTAGAGATGTGGTCTGACTTATTTCTGGGTTTCTAGCTGAAGTAGATGTTGGTTCGTGCAACTCCTCATTCAAACTACCATGCCAGGAGCTGGGTAAAATTTGAAAAGCCGCTTGCTGCGACCATACCTACTGAAAATCTCAGATGGCCAATCTAAGATCTTAGAATTTGCTAGTTTCTTTTTATAGTAATGGCTTATTCCTTTCATTAGAACCTTCTGCCCGAGGCTATGTTTGAGGTCTAGTTCCACAGTAGAGCGAAGCTGTTGTGATTCTTGAATAGCGATTATGGTATTTTCAATGATCATCTTTCATTCTTCGTCACACTAACAACTTGTATTGTCTTACTGTACACTCCTTTTATATCCAAGAACCCTAAGTTAAAGAAGTTGTCATTGAGACTTGCAAAATGCTACGAAGTGCGACTCTGATCAATGGGCCAATAACGCTCGTCTCTTCATGATAAGTCGTGGCACAGGTGATTTGCCACCTGCTTTTATGACAACGATCAATTCCCTCTTCTCGTCTGTCATAGTTATGTCCGACCTGTTGGTCTAGTGGCATGATTCTCGCTATGGGTGCGAGAGGTCCCAGGTTTGACTCCCGGACAGGCCCGGTTGGTTTTACTTTTGGAAATATCTTCTAAAACTTGACGGACCGGCAAGTCAAACTTTCCTTAGAAGAATTTATGGCGACTAAATTACGATATGATATATATCTATTTTTTTTTTCTAAGTTTGCAAAAGTTTGCGATCACTACACGGTCGAAGAGCTTAGAAACTGAGTAGACTTTGAACTGGACATGATAAAAGCAATATCTGCTGCAGATGTGTAAAAAGCAGCCTACATTAGGCTACATTCCTCTGTAAAGGGTCATGTGGAGATTCGTGGATTATTTTTTGCGGTTTAGGATATATCATTTCTCAGCTCTTCAACAAATAGAATCCATATTGTCCTGTACTTTTTGAGCTCTGCAGGAAAAAGTTCTACGCTTTGGAAACACCACGACTTAGTGACTTGTGTGGTTGCTTAGAATTCCTTTGAGACAACTAGGTTGTGACAGCCTGAAACACGCTACCACCTATCTACTACAAAGGTTGCACATGCGCAGAAAATTGACCACTGTGTCGTCTAGTCTACTCTGGTTTGATTGCAGCATTATTGTGAGCCGACCGAAGTTTGTTACGCTACGGTCAGCGGACAGGTTGCTGAGCTATAATGAAAAATCCTACGTCTTTTGTTAAACTCATTCTAAATGGAAGCGCTAATTACCTTTAAGTGGACTTCATGTAAAAATACAGTTTTAGGCGTGAATTACATCTTACATAAAGAGGGAAAACCTTAGAGGCAAGGAATATAAAGCTGATAGTGTTCTGGAAGGGTGAGAATCTGTTTCGGTGGTTTTGGTGTATGTAATAATAAGGGAATTATAAGACTCCTGACGACAACACTTGGACTGAAGTAGATGCAAATTAATGCAACATACACAGGCTAACAAGAAAGCCTATATTGATTTATTTCCTGCTGAAGGCGCCTTCTTTAATCAGGTGAGTCTTGAAAACAGAAAGAACTAAAAAAAACCTGTCAATAAAATATTATTTACTCTCCACCCATTCAAATTTCACCTATCGAGTATCGAATTCCTAATATAGTGGTGGGTATCCCCGCCTGTCACGCGGGAGACCGGGATTCGATTCCCCGCCGAGGAGATGCACTTTTTGTGTTCCTCCTGTTTCCTAGTACTAAGTGATACCTGGAGGCCAAAAGTATTAAAATGGGTTCTTTTAAGTTAAATTCCAAAATCAATTCGTTTGATATCTAGAAGCGATCAAAAATGAATTCAAATTTGTCAGCACTCGTGGAATATTTCATAGACTAAAAGATTGCTGACAAGAGTAATCAAATCTAAGTTTGCGATTCTTGACGAATTTGCAACTGCCCTTTTATTACACATTGCGCGAGAAATAATTTGCTTGGTGATTTGATAACCCACTTTGAATATTGAACTAAATGTTAAAGTTAACATATTGTTTGAAATTTGATTTATTATTGATTTGCGATTAACACTCGGTTTATAAGTACGTTTTCCTCGCTTACCTTTTGAACTGCTTGCTGAACCGCTTGTTTTTCTTTGATCAGGAAACAATTTGGTTGGATAATGCCACAGAAACAAGTCATGTCGTTTACCAATTGAACTTTAAGTATTTTCATTTTAGTTCTCTTCCACGCAATTGTCATGAATCTTTCGAAATTTCTTGCGTATCACATAATTCCTTTTTTTTTAGATCGAATAAAGACTTGCAGTCTAGCCGATTGATGAGGGTGAACCATTTTCCACGAAGCAATCTCTGCCGCCAAATTCAACGCGCTAGTGGACATAGCAAAATTTGTGCCTAGACTTATGGGCCCCTAATATGAACTATTCATAACATATAATTTAGATTTCCAAGATTGTGTTTCGTTTTTTTGGCATAGAGGCTTTCAATGGTCTCTCACGTAGCACAAATGATCAGTTGGAGGATCTGTTTGGAACCAAAGGTAACGTTTCCGTTGATGAGCTATTATAATGAGCAGGACATATTGAAATACGTTGAAATGTTTTGATAGTAGGTAAGTATCTGGTTTCTGTAGTGTAATGGTTATCACATCCGCCTCACACGCGGAAGGTCGCAGGTTCGAGCCCTGCCAGAAACATATTTTTTAGAAAACCTTGAGCAAAGGCAAGGACAGCCCGAGGCTTAATTTTATTTCTACAAAAAAAGTAGCCGAGAGGAGTTATTCTCTTATGTAATACACTTCAGATGTTTGTCCTTGCCCTAAGACTCCCCTATACTTTTTGCGCGAAGTGTGATTAGGAGATTTTTTTCCTTGTGAATTGCGATTCGATTTTTTTTATTTGTGAATCGTGATAAAAGATGATAAGCTCTTTTCATGTCAACGTGAACGAATATTTTGATTTAGACGTGATCCGTGAATTATCAAAGACACTGATAACGAGTTTGGCTCTGATGACAAATGTGACGTAATGTGAATTTTCGGAGACACTGATAACGTCTAAGTTAGGGACTTGGAGCCACCAAAAAGCCGATTTAAATTTCTTTTCTTGAAATTTCTTTTGTCGCTCCTTAATAAGAACATAATAAGCTACAAAATTATGCAAAAAAATGTTTACTTCATAGGCACTTTAAAAAAACAAAGTAGCTTGGAATATCCCATTTTGCATGTTTTATAGGCTGGGCGTCATTACATGTCGGTCAGTTATGTGATCTTAGAGTCTGGTAGTTTTTTTTTTTTTATAGCAATGGCTCATTCCTTTCTTAAGAGCCTTCTGGCCGAGGGTATATTCGAGCTCTGGTTCCACAATAGAACGAAGGTGCTGTAATTCTTGAATAGCGATTTTGGTATTTTCAGTGACATCTTTGATTCTTCGTCAGATTAACAGCTCATTTTTAAGTCTTACTGTACACTCCTTTTATACCCAAAAATACGACCCTAAGTTAAAGGAAGTTGTCATTCAGACTTGAAAAAAGCTCCGAAGTGCGTTACTGATCAATGGGCCAGTAACGCGAGTCTCTCCATGAAAACTCTGGCAGAGGTGACTTGCCACCTGCTTTTATGACAACGATTAATATCCTCTTCTCAGATATGTCCCGCCTGTTGGTCTAGTGGCATGATTCTCGCTTTGGGTGCGAGAGGTCCCGGGTTCGACTCCCGGACAGTTGTATTTTTGGAAAAATCTTCGAAATCAGACCGGCAAGTCGAACTTCCCTAAGAAGAATTTATGGCGACTATACTACCATATGATATATTTCTCAATTTTTTCATTTTAGGTTTGCAAAAGTTTGAGAACACAACACGGACGAAGGGCTTGGAAACTGAGCAGACTTTGAACTCGACGCGATAAATACAAGATATGCTGCAGATATGCGAAAATATGGTGGGATATCTATCCGCGGTAATTATCTGTTCCGAGACGCGAAGAATTGTTCGAAAGCGAAGCTCGA
This sequence comes from Stylophora pistillata, assembly GCF_964205215.1. Lineage (NCBI taxonomy): Eukaryota > Metazoa > Cnidaria > Anthozoa > Scleractinia > Pocilloporidae > Stylophora > Stylophora pistillata. Next base: position 9,596,853 of record NC_142527.1, on the reverse strand, counting down.
GGAAAAATTTGAGCTTCGAGGAACAGATAATGTCCAAGGTCAAATATACGAGCATATTTTCGTGCCCAATGGAGGCTATTGTGTTTAGTGTCCTTCAAATATTTCTGATGTTTCTTACGTTGAGTAACATTTTAAGCGCAGATTTCTCCGTATTGGACGTCACTTGGTGTATATCCTCTGGTATCCCCCAGATTTACTCGGGGGGATATTTGGACAAGTGATGCGTTTTGACCAATCGCGGGAGAGCAAAAATTTATGTTGGATTATAATGCGTAATAGAGCCTATGACTTTATAATCTTTTTCCAGGGTGGTTTCTGTAGTGTAGTGGTTATCACAAATATGAATTAAATATGATTCATGAACCATTTTGTTTTGCGTGATTAGTTTCTGGCTATTATACAGGTTTTTTTCTAGAACGGCTGTGATTAGGCTTTAAAAGGAGCCCTTTCTGGGTTTTGACTGGAGATGGACTTCATTCGGGTCGATAAAAGTCATAGAACAGAGCACTAAAGGTTCTTGAACAATCAAGAAAACACATTACCTTCAGACTCTTCCACTGAGCCAGAGGGCTACCATGGTTGCGCTGGGTCATCGTTGAGCCCACATGTGACACGCATTCTGCATACTGCTAGTATCAGCAATGTCGAAAGGGTCATGTGTGTAAAAAGATTAAGAAAGATTATACAATCTGAGCTTAGTAATGAGATAAAGAAAGACGTTTTTTGGTCTAAACATGAGCTTTCGACAATAAAAAGTTCTGAGTTCCCTCAGGGAATCAGGTTTTCTTTACTTGAACTACATTCTCACATTATCATGTTGACTTGTGCTGAGAACATCCAGACAGATGCCGCTTATTTAACTCGATTTGGAGTGTTAATGATTTCCTGGTTGTTTCAAAGGACATATGCTCTCTTTCGGTCGTTGTTGTTTAGGAACCACCTCTTGTTACCAGTACGCTTAAATGCAGGCAATGAGACAAATTACAAAAGTGTACTAGATGCATATAAAAAAGTGATAACACAAAAGGCGCCGATGGGAGTTGAACCCATTACCTCCTGTTTACTAGACAGGCGCTCTAACCATCTGAGCTACGGCACCTCCGTTGATCATTATTTGTGTTCTAATTTGGTGTTAAAGTTAGGCTAATTTTAAAGATAGAACTGGCCAAACATTGATAAACTTTATAGTGCGTATAACAAAAGAAAAAAAAAAAGAAAGCAAAGAATGGTAAATTGACATAGTAAGGTTATGTTATAAAACTGTTCTAATCATGGTAATATATGTTTACCAAACGCTTCTCATAAAGCAGGGCAATGAACTGGTATTTGTCGATTTTGGACGTTAGGGATCTTCAAGCAGTTTTTACACCCAACCTATCATTACCTTTGGCGCTCACATGCTTCGTGCTAGGAATCAAGTCACATCTTTACCACTTATCTGGTCATCGCTTGAAATCATAGATGCCGAAGATGATATCTGATCGTCACTATCAGACATACTTGCGTTTAAGCCGGGGAAATCGAACCAAATAGAAATTTGACGGAGAGATTTTCAATCTGAAGCACACAAAACCATTTGTAAACAAAAAGCCAGAACCACCAACTAGGTCATCAGAGCCAAACTCTGATGACACATTACGTCAAAAACACATTACGTCATCTTTTGTCGCGTAAGACAAGCCTAGAACAACTAAAATATTTCTTCAATGAGATTGTCTCGAATTTTGCGTGAACGTGTCCACTGAGCCACAGGGCTACCATGGTTGTGCTAGGTCATCGCTGAGCCCACATGTGACACGCGTTCTGCATACTGCTAGTATCAGCAATGTCGAAAGGGTCATGTGTGTAAAACGATTAAGAAAGATTATAAAATGTGAGCTTGGTAATGAGATAGAGAAAGACGTTTTTGGTCTTATGATGAGCTTTCGACCAGCGATCAAGTTTTCTTTGGTTGAGCTACATTCTACTATTATCATGTTAACTTATGCCTGAGAACATTCAGACAGATGGCGCTTATTTTACTCGATTTGGAGTGTTATTGGTTCTGGTTGTTTCTGAAGACATATGCTCTCTTTCGTTCGTTGTTGTTTACTAATCACCTCTTGCTACCAGTACACTTAAACGCAGGCAATAAGACAAACTACGAAAGTTTTTTTGTGTTTAAGGTGAACTGCCAGGCTCCCGTGAGGGCGGTGCAATGCCTGCCGAACGTCTAATATTTAGTTCGATATGACGTCCAAGTGACGTCCAATACGGAGAAATCTGCGATTAAAATGTTACTCAACATAAGAAACAGAGGAGGGAACAAGTTTTTTTTGTTCATAAGATCGTATTAGAGAACACCGTCAACATCCCACGCCGTAAACGGCCAGTTGTTTGTAATTAGTGTTCCTCGCGTTGAAAAACAGTTAAAGGATACTATAGGAAAATTCATTACCTGACTCGTGAATTCCGCGTTAAATTGCACGCGAAAACCGATATCGCACGAATCGCGAAGGATATCGGTTTTCGCGTGCAATTTAACGCGGAATTCACGAGTCAGGTAATGAATTTTCCTTGAATCGCATAACTGAATGAAAGTAAGAAAACAAGAAATGAAATCGGTAATATTATTGTTTGTTTTTATCCCGAGCGCGCGCTCTAGAAAGACATTTCAAAGCCAACTGTCAGAAGTGTCATTATGTTGGCGAATAGAAAGCAAGGTTAGTCGTACACGTTTGAACCTTCGACAATTTTATTTGTACCTCGTGCTTGATTTTACATTAATTTTCGCTCAACCACTACAGAGCTTTTTTTGTCGAAAGCTCATGATAAGACCAAAAAACGTCTTTCTTTATCTCATTACCAAGCTCATATTTTATAATCTTTCTTAATCGTTTTACACACATGACCCTTTCGACATTGCTGATACTTCCAGTATGCAGAACACGAGTCACATGTGGGCTCAGCTTTGACCCAGCGCAACCATGGTGGCCCTGTGGCTTAGTGGTAGAGTCTGAAGGCCTGAGGTTTCCCTTCTCATCATCTCATCATGACTCAGAACTTTTTCTTTTGTGGCAAGCCCGTGACGAGACAAAAGAAAAGCATCTTTCTCTAAAGAAAACTCAATTCGATGAAGAATAATTTTCTCATATTAGGATCAATCCAAACGATGACAAAACCTCGATCACATTCATTCCCATCTTATTATTTATTCCCATTATTGCTTCTAAGTTTTTCCTAAGTTGATCGCTAGGGATACCATAGTGCAATGCTTCATCTGTACGCTGAGCATTGCAGGCTCAAGCCCAGCTGAATACCACGAAAACGCTTCTTGCTACGTTATTTCACTTTCTGTTTCTACATTTACGCGAAATTCAAGACAATCACGTTGAATTCATATTTTAGTTTTTCTAGGCTTGACCAGTCTTACGCAATAAAAGATGACGTAATGTCTTATTTTGTTTGTTCAGGAACCTTTAGTAGTTTGTTTTATCACTTTTATGAAATCCATCTCCAGTCGAAACCCAGAAAGAGCTCCTTTTAAAGCCTAATGACAGCTGTTCGAGGAGAAACGTGCATAACAGTCAGAAACTCATCACGCAAAAAAAAAAATGGTTCACGAATCATGTTTAATTGAGCTCTTAATTCACGGATCACGTTTAAATCAAATATTGATTCGCGTGGACATAAAAAAAAGCTTATTATCTTTTATCACGATTCACGTATGAAAAAAGTCGAATCGTGACTCACAAGGAAAAAAATCTCCGTATCACGCTTCGCGTAAAAAGTATAGGGGACCCTTAGGGGAAGGACAAAGATCTAAAGTGTGCTACATAAAAAGAAAATAAACCCTCTGGGCCACTTTTATTGTCGAAAAAAAAATGAAGCCTAAGGCCCTCTTTGCCTTTTGCTCCAAGACTTCTAAATGAACTGTTTCCCGCAGGGCTCGAACCTGCGACCTTCCGCGTTTGAGGCGGACGTGATAACCACTGCAATAAAGAAGCCTGTTTATTATAGTGACTCAACGTAAATGTTACCTTTGGTTCCAAACAGATCCTCCAACTGATCGTTTGTGCTACGGGAGAGACCACTAGAAGCCTTCATGCCAACAAAACGGAAGACAATGTTAGAAATCAAAATCATATTTTATGAATAGTTCATATTAGGAGCCCATGTGTCTACGCACAAATTTTGATATGTCCACTAGCGCATCGATCCGCAGAAAGTTGAATTTGGTAGCAGAGATTGGTTCGTGGAAAATGGCTCACCCTCATCAATTGGCTGGACTGCAAGTTCGATCTAAAAAAAAGGGAATTATATGATAGCCAAGATATTTCGAAAGATTCAGAAAAATTGCGTCGCAGAGAGCTAAAATGAAAATGCTTAAAGTTCTGGGTCCAGTTGCATAAAGGACAGATAACGCTATCGGACAGATAAATCGCTCTTCAGTGCATAAGGGGCTGCAAAACGTACTGCGCTATCCACCGGATAATGATTTATCTAGTGGATAGCGTTATCCAACTTTCGCACAACTGGGCCAGTTGCAATTGGTAAACAACATAAATTACTTCTGTGGCATTATTCAGCTAAATTGTTACCGGATCAAAGAAAAAAATAGCGGTTCAGGAAGCTGTTCATCATGATCAGGTAAGCGAAGAAAACGTACTTTTAAACCGAACGCGAGGTGAAAACTGTTTCACTTATGGATCAAAGGACAATTATTTGACTTAAACGCCTATGCCTTAAACTGTTAATCACAAATCAATTATAAATCAAACATCAATCAAGGTGTTAACTTTAACATTTAGTTTAATATTCAAAGTGGGTTATGAAGTCACCAAGCAAATTATTTCTCGCGCAATGCCTAATAAAAGGGCATTTACAAATTCGTCAAGAATCGCAAGCTTAGATTTGATTACTCTTGCCAACAGTCTTTTAGTCCATGAAATATTCGACAAGTCCTGATAAATTTGAATTAATTTTTGATGACCTCTAGATATCAAACAAATAATAATAATAATAATCTTTATTATCTTTATGACTTTTTCATATAAAATATGGTTTTCAAAAAGGATATGCAGGGATCTTTGCAAATTGATTTTGAAATTCAATATAAACTTTTCGCCTCCAGGTTTCACTTAGTACTCGGGAGCAGAAGGAAGACAAAAAGGGCATCTCCCTGTCGGAGAATCGAAGCCCGGTCTCCCGCGTGACAGGCGGGGATACTCACCGCTACACTACCGAGGAACTCGGTTTTATGAGGTGAAAATTGAATGCTTGGACGGTAAATAATATTTTGTTAACAGGTGTTGTTTTTAGTTCTTTCTTTCGTCACGACTCACCCGTCTAAAGAAGCTACCTTCAGTAGGGTATATATCAATATAAGCTTTCTTCTGTATGTTGCATTCATTTTCATCTTTTTCAGTCCAGGTGCTGTCGTCAAGAATCTGATAATTCCCTTATTAAGTATGAGAGTGATCTTTGCAGTAATGACCACTACTTAAGCAGTCGTGAAAATATGGCGTTAAAAAAATTCAGACCTGTACGAGAACCCATGACCTCTGCGATAACAGTGCAGTGCTCTACCAACTGAGCTAACAAGCCAACTCGGAGCTGGTCATTATGTTGGTTCGTAATAAACTCGTGAAGTGATGAGTCGACGTTTGTGAAAATATGGAAATTCTCATATTTATTTCTTTGACCGCAGTTCAGATGTGTCATTTCCATATATTCACAAACTTTAATTCCCTTATTATTACACACGCCAAACACGCCGAAGAGCACAGGTTCTCGCCCTACCAGAACACTATTAGCTTTATATTACATACCATAGATTCAGTTTTATAACATAACCTTGCTATGCCCGTTTACCATTCCTTGGTTTAGATAGATAGATAGATAGATAGTTTATTAGAATATCGAACATGGCAGTCCATAGAATGAATTGCGTTACAATTACTTAGAACTAGGAATAAATGAGTTCCAAATACAAATTGAAATTATAATAAAACCATAAATGCGAAAAACTCTTTATATATGACTATGTACAAACTAGTCTAAAAAAAAAATATAAATTTATGTACACATTCTTGGAATAAAAGTGTTCTTAAAACGATTTGTATGTGTACGGGGCATGGCGTAAGCCCTGGACTGTCTTAGATTATATCTGTGTTCTCTCTTAGGAGGTAAGACACGCACGAGTTTGTGATCCGGGCATGACGTGATAGACTCGAAAAGCTTGCTACACAGAGCCCCGCGTCTCGCGTGCAAGGTTACTAAGTCGAACCTGGCCAAACATTCGAAATATGACGCGTAACGACAAATGATGGGGAGCGCTCTCTTTTGCACTCGTTCAATGTCGTCACTAAGATACTGTGGGAGCGCGTAATGGAAAACTGGCGCACAGTACTCTAAAACAGATCTTATAACGGTGCAATAAAAATTTATAATGTCGCTCAGTGGAACGTTGGCGCGCTTTAGAAGAACAATAAAATAAAGGCACTTGTTCGCTTTTTTAATGCACTCTGAGATATGTTCGTTCCATTTTAAATCTGAGCTAATAGTGACTCCTAGGATTTTAACACTGTTTGATACTGATAGTCCCTTGTCATTAGTCACAATTGGTGGAAAATTGTGAGTGTTCCTTTTAAAGTAAATGCGCATCTCCTTGCATTTATCCGCGTTCAGTTCCATCCTATTTTCGATCGACCACGCCTCAACAGCGGAAACTGCGCTTTGTACATCACTGGTCAAACCTCGCGGTATCGTTTGGGCGATAGTCGTGTCGTCTACATACTTCCAAGTGAGCGCGTCGACCTCAAGATCGTTGATCATTAATAAGAACAACCAAGGACCAAGCTTGGTCCCCTGTGGTACCCCGGCGGGACTGAGCCCCACTCTGACCTGCAGTCTGATGACAAACTGACACGTTGTTTCTTGTCTGACAGAAAATCCAGCACCCAGACGCGAACCCACCGTGGCATGTCCAAGGCTTCGATCTTTCTGGCCAGCCAACTGTGATCAATAAGATCAAAAGCCTTACGATAGTCGAAAAATACCACTCTAACAGCTGCGCCTGTGGCGTCAGTGGCTTGTGACCAGTTATGTACCATGGAAATCAGAGCGTACAAGGTGGAGGATCTTGGAATACCGCCATATTGGTTCGGGTCTATGATCTGCAACACCGCTGGACTGACGTATCTGAGTACCACAAAATCTTCCGCAACCTTAGAGATAGCGGGCGTCAAGGAGATAGGACGCAGGTGCTTGGTAGCATCTACCACAGGTTTTTGCTTATGGAGAGGCACCACGTCCGTGAGCTTCCAAGAGGCGGTAAGCCTTTGTTCTCTAAAGCTCGCGGTCAGTGTAGATGTAATATGCTGTGCGAGAATCATTACATATTCCCTCAAAAGCCAGTTACCGATGTCGTCAGGTCCAGCTGCCTTCCTCGGGTTTAGATTGGTTAGAGCGTGTAGGACATCAATTTCCGTAATTAAAGGCATATCGGAGTCCTCCACTACAGTAGGGACAGCGTATAGGGGTTGGTAATGCTTCATGGGTTCTAAGAACACAGCGTTGATGGCGTTAGCTAGTTCAACGTCACTTAGGCGATCGAAACTGTCCCCGAGCTGAAGGTTGAAAAGGAGACTTTCAGAAGATGACGCAGATTCATACCGGCGATTCGTTTAACTGCGCTCCACCACTGCGAGGGCTTGATGTCCTTTAAATTATTCACTTTGTTTCCATAGTATTTACTGCGAAGTGACTTATGCGTGCGGTTGACGTCATTTCGATATCGCCGGTATTATCTCCATTGTGGAAGGCATGTTGACGGAACTTAATGAGGTTCTTGAACCGCTCAGTAACCCACGGGGGATCTTTCAGGTGAAGTCTGACATGTATAACCGGCATTAAGTGGTCGAGACCAATTTTGATGAAATCCGTAAACAGCGCCAATTTAACCTCGCAGTTAGATGCTTCGCTAACCACTTACCAGTCGATAGACGCAAGGAAACGCCCAAGCTCGGACGTGCGACTGGCCCGAGTGTCCCGCTTGGAAAGGATTCTTCTACTTGGGCTTTCCCTTGGAGCACGAGTTGTTGGGTGCACGAAGACAACATTGTGATCCGATATACCAAACGGCGGTAAAATCTGAACGGAATTTTTATCGTACAAATCTGGTTGGTTGGTGAAGACCAAGTCCAGGATCTGATCACCCCTAGTGGGCTTGTTGACCAATTGCCGCAGTCCGAATTGTGCAGCTAAACGATTCAACTTTAGCCGATTGAAATCGCCGCAGAGTAGAATCCCCCAACCTGGGAATTCTCCCTCAACAGTAGTCAAGGATGCTGATAGATAGTCCAACAAAGCAGTTTCTCTGGCGCTGTCGTTGAAGAACGGATGGTATATCGTCGCCTTGATGACGCAGGGTGTCCCGCGCGGGAGTCTTTTTGGTCTTAACCACGCCCAAAGAACTTCGTACTCAGGGTCTTGTAAGTGATCAAGCGATCTATACCTGATCAAGTCCACTATATAGAGCCCAATCCCTCCGTGAATGTCCGTGGTGCGTTTTCTAGAAATAAACGAGTAACCGGGAATGTGGTGGTGGTTTCCGCTGATGTGTCCCTCAGCCACTTTTCGGTAATGAATCCTAAATTTAGTTTGTAGTCCAAGATGGTAGAACGAACTTTGTCGATCTTGGGCGCCAGAGACATTGTGTTTGCAAGCATCAAGCTCAAACCAAACACGCTACGCGATTCAATGGGACGATCCGTGATGACTGGAAACGTATTATCGTCAGTCCGAGAGTTTGAAGTGTTCGTTCCGTTCTCGGGAAACACCGGCGGAACGGAAGGGTTGTTTGTTTTGTTGGTTTGAAAGGTGTTACCTTGAATATTTAATAAGCTCAACGAGCGGTTATGCAAATTACTAGATTCGTGGTCCAGTGCAGCAATTTGGTCAGAACCCATCGAATCATCTTCATTTGGAGTTGGAGAGACTTTGGCACGGAATTGTCTTGCAGTTCCTAGGCACGATACACTGTTACCTCGTTTTCTGCGACCGCCACGGCAACCCAAGGAAGTTTTGGTCTTTTCATTCTCTTAAGTCCAAGAGCAAGAGACTGCCAGAAGTAATAACTTACTCTGGCAAAGCCAGGTCTGCCAAAGATCCTGTGGAAAAAGCTTCCCTGTTCAATGAATTCTTCAGCTCCGTTTTCTCTACAAAAACATCAAACTCTGGCAGCTCTCATGTTGATGTGATTAATCCTAACTTATTGATGGATGTATTCACTTCGTACAGTGAAGTTAAGAATATCCTCTGCAACTTGGACATTAATAAAGCAACTGGAGTAGACGGCATTCCTGCGAGGATATTGAGGGAATGTGCAGAGGAGCTATCTTACCCATTGGTTCTACTGTTTAACCTGTCGTTCAGGTGTGGGAGAGTTCCTTCTTCATGGAAAAGAGCTAATGTCACTCCTGTGTTTAAATCAGATGCTAAAGATGTGGTAGAGAATTATCGATCTATATCCCTGTTATCGATTCCAAGTAAATGCCAAGAGAAGATTGTATATAATGCCATATATTCTCATGTGGCCCCTTACCTGACAGATTGGCAACATGGTTTCATAAGGGGTCGCTCGTGTGCTACCCAGTTGGTATTAACACACCATCAGTGGACAAAGGCCTTGGATGATGGACTACAGGTGGATGTCGTGTTCTTAGATTTTTCTAAGGCATTTGACAGAGTATCACATGATATACTTCTTCTGAAGTTGTGTAATTTCGGCATCTCTGGTAGCCTACTAAGATGGTGCGAGGATTACTTGACCCACAGAGAGCAAAGGGTTGTTATTGAAGGACAGAGTTCTACCTGGTCTGTTATCCCATCTGGTGTACCACAGGGCTCCCTACTAGGGCCATTATTTTTTGTAATATTCATTAGTGATTTGCCTGATGTGGTTATGCCTGGAAACACAATCGCACTGTATGCAGATGATTGTAAAACATCAAGACTGATAAACTGTACATCAGACCAACATGATTTTCAATCTGACCTGAATAATCTACACATCTGGAGTCAGCGAAATCTAATGGATTTTAATGTAAAGAAATGCAAATTGATGCGTATCACGAAAAAAAGTATGCCTTTTCGTTCTGACCTTAAGCTGAATGAGAGCTCTCTGGAAGAAACATCTGAATTCTGTGATCTTGGATTAGTTACTAGTAACAAGTTGTCCTGGAATGCTCATGTTGATAAGATATCAAGCAAGGCTAACAAGATTCTTGGCCTTATTAAAAGGACATGCAAGGGTCTGAAAGATGTTAACATGTTAAGAAGGTTGTACTGTGCTTTGGTAAGGTCCCAATTGGAATACTGTACTATTGTCTGGTCACCCTTCACGGCTAGAAACATTAACAAATTGGAAAGGATTCAGCGAAGAGCCACCAAGTTTATTCTAAAAACTGATGATGATTACAACACTCGTAAAGAAAAACTGAACCTGTTATCTCTAGAGGACAGACGCTTCTTTTTTGATGTACTATTTTTTTATAGAGTTCTTAATGGGTATATTAATATAGATATATCCTCTTATATCCAATTTTATTCACATTCGGAAAGATACTCGTTGAGGGGTAAGGACGAACTTAAATTAAAAAAGAACTACGCGAGGACTGATACTTTTAGGTTTTGCTATTTTAATAGGATTGTCCACATGTGGAATGGGCTGCCACTATCGGTCGGTCAGGCTCCAAGTGTTTCTTGTTTTAAAAGGGGTGTAAGGGATTATTTGACTGCAAGATTTGATTGATTTTAGTTTGGATTTGTTTTTTTGTTAAAGGTGGTCTGCCGTGCATGGGGATTTATCTCTTTTGCGGACCATCCTTATGGCACCTTTCTTTTTACTCTTTTGTATTATTATCTATTAATGTAAGTAAGTAAGTAAGTAAGTAAGTTATATGTGTCATTAAATTGTAATAAATTAAAAAAATTAAATTAAAAAATTAACCCCGACGTGTGGATTTTATGCGAGTGATACCGTGCTCAGTGAAGCGACGCCACAGGAGTGGACTCAATAAAGCCGGGGAAACGACGATAACTGTTGAAGTACTGATCTTAAATACGTCAAAGCCATGTTTTTGGGTTTAGACTAGATTTGACACTTAAAATATTAATAAATCTCTCTAAAAAATAGAGGGAAAACATGGAGCATGAAAGGTCGTGTGCTGCCAGCGAGGCTCTCTCCTGACACAGTTTGGATATTTTGCCAGTTTTCCACGGTTTTTGATATTTTTGCACAGTTTCTTTTTTTTTGTTGTTATACGAACTATAAAGTTTATAAATGTGTGGCCAGTTCTTTCTTTAAAATTAGCCCCACTTTAATACCAAATTAGAACACAGAAAATTATTGGATAGTGATCAACGGAGGCGCCGTAGCTCAGATGGTTAGAGCGCCTGTCTCGTAAACAGGAGCTCATGGGTTCAACTCCCATCGGTGCCTTTTGTTTTATCTTCTCTTTCATTTGCACCTACTACACTCTCATAATTTGTCTCATTGCCTGCGTTTAAGTGCACTGGTAGCGAGAGGTGGCTCGTAAACAACAACGACCGAAAGAAGGCACACGTATCTGGAAACAACCAGAAAATCAATAACATTCCAAATCGAGTTAAATAAGCGACAACTGTCTGAATGTTCTTCAGCACAATTCAACATGATAATGGTAGAATGTAACTCATACAAAGGAAAACTTGTGTGGGCTCTGCTCGGCCAGTGAGTGAGGAGGTTCGTCTCCTCCCCATCTGACCATCGTGTCGGCTCAGCGATGACCCAGCACAACCATGGTGTCCCTGTGGCTCTGGAGTAGAGTAGAGTCTGAAGGTCTGAGGTTTTCCTTCTCATCATCTCATCATGTCTCAGAACTTTTTCTTTTGTGGCAAGAGATGCTTATTGTTGAGCCAAAATTTTGTGGCAAGAGATGCTTATTGTTGAGCCAAAATTTTGAATGTATTTTAATATGGCCCGTTCAATATCTTTATCAGATTTAACCATTCGTAAATTCGAAAAAGCCGGTTGGAAGCCAGATTTACTAATTTGTTATCCTACGATATAAAGTCACTGACCTGAATATGGCACACCATTGTGATCGAAAAAAGAAAAGAGATCTCGCTCATGATAAATTGGAAATCTCTTGTTTACGATTCAGAAGCTTTCCTGTCGTGTAAAAAATGAAAAATACTTTCGTATGGGCATCCAGCGAGAGCAGGCAGATTTTTTCTTAGCCTGCACAAACTGAGGCTCCTCATAATTTTCCAAATTCGTTTAATGCGACGGGAGTATTACAAGTGTTCTTTGTTAGCGTATGATTTACGCAATTAATTTATAGGCTTTTAATCAGCATTAATTCCATGACAACTGATCTCACAAATGCATGTGCTAAATAAATCATAGTCTTTTGTAATTCGAGTGTAAAAACAGGACATTACAGACCTTTGACAAACATACGCTACATGTTGTGTTCTTTCATTTACGTAGTATTCTGGGAGAATTTTCCTCTTCTCTTCCCATATTTTTATGTGTGCATATTTGTGCACACTTGTAATTTATTTTCGTCTAATGCTGATGTCAACTAGCTGCCTGGCTCCGCTAGCCCTGGCTCCGCTAGCCCTGGCTCCGCTAGCCCTGGCTCCGCTAGCCCCTATGGGCCTATGGTTATTCCAAACAACCAGTACCCTAAGTTGATTTTCAGTAATGTTTTTGGAATAGCTTATAAGGCAAAAGCGAGTACAAATAAAGATTGCTCTTGTTGTTTTTGTTGTTGTTGTAATGCCTCATCAAGGTAATTCTTACCTTTAGTTCCAAACGTATCCCCCAACTGATCGTTTGTTTTTTTATCACTACTCTATATCAAAATAATTGATTCTTGAATTTAAAAAAGAACTAATTTGAAAACGTTTGGCCTGCAGGTATCATTTAGTACTCGGCGACAGGAGGAGCACAAAGCGGGAAGTAAACCACCCCGGCGGGGAATCGAATCCCGGTCTCACGCGTGACAGGCGGGGGTACTCACCACTATACTATCGAGGAACTCGGTGCTTGAAGAATTAGTTTGAATCGGTGGACTCTTAATAGAATTTTGTGAACAGGTGGATTCGTTATTCTTTCTATTGTCACGACTCACCTGACTAAAGAAGGTGCCTTCAGTAGGAAATAAATCAATGTAAGCTTTCTTGTTAGCCTGTGAATATTGCATTAACTCGCATCTGTTTCAGTCCAGGCTTGTTGACAGGAGTCTGAAAATTTCCATAAGGGCGCAATAATAGCAAGTATGATAGATATTGTAAGAAATATACAACTTTTTTTAAAAAATATGTTTCGGCATGCACCCACTCTGAAAATTTCCTCATCATCATCATCGAAACTTTTTAATGTGTCTACAAAGATTTAGCATTGCTGCTAATTGGAGACACTTAAAGATAAGTTACAATATATCAAAACTATATACGGTATGAATGAAGATAAAAGCTATTTACAAAAGGAATGAATATTAAAAATACATGTCCCTTATTATTAAGTACACCAAACACGCCGAAGATCACAGGTTCTAGCCCTTCCAGAACACTTTTAGCTTTATATTCCTCACCTCCAAGGTTTTGTCCTCTTTATGTGAGACAAGAGAGTAATGTTACTTGAAGTCCACTTAAAGTTAAGTAACATTTATCTCTTATAGAGGTGCGTAACAAAATACGCGGCTTTTTTGGTTATTACTCAGCAGCCTGTCTATTGACCGGTGACCTCACAGACTTCGGCTCATAATACCACACTCAAATCAGAGTAATTTGGATATATCAACAAAAGTTGAAATGGTAAATTGGCCACCGTAATGATTACAAAAGCTGACGTTTCGAGCGTTAGCCCTTCGTCGGAGCCCCAAACAGTTTCTTTCGAAACTATCAGCCTTTATTCAAATCAGAGTAGACTAGAGGACATAATGGACAAACCTCTGCGCACGTGCGACTGCATAATAAGTGGTGCGACCATATGAGAGGTAGTGCGACCACATGATAGATAGTGACGTGCTTTCCAGCTGTCACAACCAAGTTGTCTTAAAAAAACTATAGGCAATCAAACAAGTCATAGTGTTTCAAAAGGGTAGAACTTTTTTCGATAGAGCTCAAAACAAAATACATGGATTCTATTTGTTAAAGTGCTTAGAGATGATATATCCTATACAACAACCCACGCCGCAAACGTGAAGCAGTTCGTAGCATTTTTCTCTCGCGTTGAAAAATATTTGAAAGATCGATAAGTATCATTAACATAGAAATATCTTACATAATGCTTTTCTCACAGGACTTTCATCCGCCTTGTAAAACACGAAAACTGATTTAAAGCCAAGTTGTCGATTTGATTTTTTAATTTCTGACAATTTGGGAATAAAACGAGAATTTTCTTTTCCATTTGGACATACATAAGTATATAATGTGTTGTAAAGACATATCAAGACATAAATTATATACTGGAAGCCAGATTTTAAGGTGAAAACTTAAAAAAAAATGTGTTACACTCGTTGGTAAAATCTCAGGCACAGTGAAGATTCAGTTATCACGTCTGGCTCTTCCATTTTAAAGTTTAAAGTATGTCAAATCTGACGAAAATTAGTGTAACCGTAATTTACTAGTCATCTGAAAAAGGTGGACACAGCCGTTTTTGCATTTTTCTTCTATCATCAATACAAGTTTACGTTCGCATACTGTTTCAAAGAGGAAAAATAAAATTGATGAAGGAGAGTTTAAAACCAATATGCCATTTTGTTCCTTTCTCTCAGTTTGAAAATCAAAAGAAAATGGTTTATCCGTTTCGACATACAATAGTCAATATATTACCAAACAGTAAAACACGTCAAGATAATGTGTTACCGGCAAGCAGCATTTTTTAGCCGGGAAATTGAAATAAAACACTTTACAACAATTTCATGGTAAAAAAAGAACGATGAAAATGTTTTTGACGCTTTTTTTATGTACGAAATCCTGATGGTTATCTCGCGTAATAAACCTACCCCTATCATCCGAACCACATTTTTCCCCATCATCCGAACCACATTTTTCACTGTCAGCATTGCTTCTACTTCACGACCGTGACCCAAAGCGAATATATCAAAAACAACCAATAACTAAGCCGATTTACAGCAACTGATAGCGATCACTTAACCCTGAATCCCAAGATCTTATCGTCAACTCTCCCCTCTGGCTACTATACATTTTCTTGTAAATCAGTAACAAGAATTTGGTGTTAGATCAAGATTACAACTTCTACCTGATAAGTCTGAGTATTCTCATTACCTGTTTACTAGATGATCTGCGGATATTTTAGGGAGAGGTTACATGTTAATCACTTGTGAGCCGAGTTAATTTAAAAGGATTAATATATAAATAACTTAAATTTTAACGAAATAGTAATCTCACAAACCATTTTGTTTTTCATTTTACTTTGCTGAGCCAGTTTGTTGAGCCAGCTGGCGTTGACACAACCGCATTCGATCAAAACAATAGTTTCAATTTTTTTTTTCGGTTTTTGAACCGTAAGAAAGTTCAACTTGAGCCCAGCTAATCAGCTCAAGGAACTCTTTAATCTGTATGTGAATCGCTTTTCATGAAATGGCATTGAATTGTTCACGGTATATCGATGGACGAGGTCGTGCTGCTGAGGTTGAATGTGATCCTACAGTTGATTAAAGAATTCATCAGATTCTTCTCGGCCTGTGAGTCCGGTTCATCCTAGGGCTGATGTATTGACGACATAACACACCTGGAAATCTCTCTCAACCTGTCTGGAACATTTTGGGTGAAACTGATTTGGCTTCGCGCTCAAACCACTAAGTACCCTTTTTGTTGGTTCCTTAAGGCGGTCGTCACCTTTCATGGGTCTGAAGTCCTTTAGTCTCATTCCGTGTCGTTCTTGCTTTCCACGAAGACCAAATTGTCGTGCAAGGACTCACTACATTTTAGAAATCAGGGATTCTAGGTTTTTACCACCAAGTTTCTCGCTTCTGCAGAGCAGTTTTTCTTTTGCTCCACGGACACTAGCCGCGGCCAACCAAGCGAAGCTGTTTGTTTGTTTGTTTGTTTTTTCATTTGTTTACACACAAAAAACTCACAGCTCCTTGCTTACGCTGGTAAGAAAAGAAGCATTTTAAAAACTACGATTATATTTCTGCATATCTCAATGATTTTATTGAGCTGTCCACAGTTTTTCATCTCGTCTGAAATTAGTTTGGCTCGGAAACGTGTTTCTCCCCTTCTTCGGCTTGCTACCGCGCCTCCTTGCGGACTTTTGGTAACTCCGCAGCGCTTGAATTGCTGGCTCTCCATTCTCCTGAAAAATCTTCAATGTTTTGTTTTCTTTCACAGTGGCAGGAGCCTCTATGTCGTTTCACACGTCCTGAATCTCCACAATCATCGCCTATCTCAACCACTTCTGGAGTGGGAGGGTCAGATAATGGTCTCAATCTCCGATTGATCTTTCTGAGATTACTCAGTCGTGCGTCTGATCGTTGAGTTCCCTCTTTGTTTAACTCATTCAGGCCTCAGGCTTGACGATTGGACCATTGCTCCTCATAAATCAGCTCTCTTCCACTAATATTTTGAGCACCCGAATCACCTTTCAGGCTACTGAAGAACAGAAGCTCCACTGCATTTCTTTGCGTGCTTGTATTCGCTTGTCCTGATAAGCTTCCATCAGTTTGGACTCCATGGCCATGATTTTCTTCAAGATTCTCCCCAGTTTTCATGCGCACTTGAGTCATGCCATGACTTTCTGGCTTGTCTCTGTAGTCACTTGATCCGAAAGGGTGTTTCAGGAAGTGCTTGAAAGCCGAGCGGCAGCGACTTAATCGCGTATAGTATATGATAGGATTGACTGTGTTGGAGAGCCCGTATAGTATATGATAGGATTGACTGTGTTGGAGAGCCCGTAGCTGTAACGGGCTACACAGGAAAGCCAGTGATTAGTCGTAACACTGTTGTCAATAAGATTAACAATTGAAAACACACCCATGGGAATAAAGCAGAAGGAGAAGGCAGCCATTGTTATGACGATGGTTTTGGTCGCTTTTACATCCTTTTTCAGTTGAGCTTCGGCCTGAAGAGCAGCTAAGTTCATTTCTTCTCTCTGCAAATAATTAGAGATTATATGTACTAGAGTACTAATTTCTCGGAACAACGTGCTTGTTGAGATATTCAGGACATAGTTACGTAGTTTGTTTTCAATTCATAACACAGGAGTCGCTCATCTTTTCAGAAATAACAAATCATCTGCAAGATTACCTTACGGTCAACTATTTTTATACTCAACCTTACTCATCTGATATATCCACTTAAGAAGCATAGGATAAATTGCAGGTACTATGTACCTTCATCATCTATGAAATTTTGGGTTTTGGTCAAGGATGAAGTTTTATCGTCATTTGCATATTGGTAATATAATGTACGGATGATGAGAGTAAAACTGAGGATTATGGCAACGGGAAAATGATTATGAAGATGATGGTGATAATAAAAGTGAAAATGAATAATCAGGTGAGTTCGAGATATAATTTAAGCCTATCTTAATTTATGTTTCTTGTGACAAGATCATTTTAACAAAATAAAACCACTACCTTGATTTTCTTGCTCTTTATTACACGAGCTGTCAGGAAACATACAATTGCACCACAGATGATGAAGAACAATGTGCCTGTAGCCACGAAATATCTCGCTTTCCTAAAGATCTTCACTCTGTATTCAGTAATATGGGCATCGCCAAGGTCGATTTGGTGTAAAGGCAATGCGAACAGGATCACAATCAAAATACAGATGAACCAGATGAGAAACACACAGACTAAGGCTTTTGTCTTCGTCTTCCAGGCGAGATACCTCAAACCTAGAGAAATGGCCAGACACATGTTTGTCATCATGGAGAGCATGGAGACAAGTTTCAACATCAAAAAGGGGCGATTGAGACTACAATTAATGACTGCCAGGGTCCATCCTCTAAACCAACTGGCCTTCCATACGATGCCAACCATGAAGAGCGTCGAGTTAGTAGCTGCGCTGAGAACATCCACGAGAGCAAGATTAGCGACGAGTATATTCTGCACTGTTCGTAGCGATTTAAATCGAGCAATGACAGCAAGAACCAAACCATTGACTAGCACAGAAACCAATGCAAGAAGACTTGCTGACACAGTGATAAGAACATCGGTCAAAAATGAATCTGCTGGGTGCATTTTGACTGACCTGCAACCTACGTAGAATGTACGTACGATGCCATATGGTGACGAGATTTTACGCTCACTGCAAAATGAACATGTGCAATTATCTAAAGAAACTTCATCTCCTGTTAGAATAATTAAAGTAAAAAAGAACAGGAACTGCTTCAATAATTAGCTGATCTCTTCTGGATCGTTTTTTCCTTCAACGCCTTTCTCACCGAAGCTTATTTAGTGATATATTTCATTCACATCTAATGCTTATATCTTTACTAACATTTTATTACCAATATTGTAGTCACTCTTATTAATTTCAACTCAATAGGCCGAAACACAAAACAAAACGAAAAACGTCTTTGGTCTTGTCTAATTATTTTGATAATTTATCCTAAACAAATTTTTGCACAAAGATGACGAGTGCCTCTCACGTAAAGATGAGTGAGCCTAGAAGTAACTTTATCTCAGCCGAGATATCAATAATGATATCAATAATTATTTTGAAATTTGAAAATCGAAAGTTTTCAAATTTTTAATGGCGTAGCGCAAAGAATACTTCCTCGCATTAAAAGACGACGAACGCCTCCTACGTAATGATGAGTAATGACGGGTAATGATAAGTGATCCTGGAAGTAACTTCATCTTATGCCAAGATATCAATAATGAACGCGCGTATTTTTATTTTGAAATTTGAAAAACGAAAGTTTTCAAATTTTTTAATGGCGTAGCGCAATGAACACTTCCTCACATTAAAAGACAACGAATGCCTCCCAAGTAATGATGAGTGATCCTAGAAGTAACTTTCTTCCGAGCCAAGATATTAATAATGAATGCTCGTATTTTTATTTTGAATTTGAAAAATAAAAGTTTTCAATTTTTTACAATCTCGAATCATTATTTAGGCGCAGACAGCATTTCATATTACGTCTCTTTTAGAAAAGAGAACTATGAAAAAAAAAAGGTTTTTAATGGCATAGCGCAGTCAACACTTCCTCGGTTTGATAACAAAAGGCACTTTCTGTTAATAACATGAGAATATTACTTTGCTCATTAACTCGGTGATTTAAAAAAAAATCTTAAGCAATTTTGTGCTGTAAAAGAAAGTTACTAACTACAAACCAACGTTTTTGCTTCAATCTGGCCATCAAACCCGAATGAATATAATCGGTCCATTTCGGCAGCCATGGTAACTAAATCACAACGTTAAAAACAAATCAAAAAGCTGTGATTCCAGCGACCGTTTGTGATTGGGGTAACGTACTTAACAATGGCACAGAATTTGCTAAATAAACTACAAAAAAATCACTTCCACTCGATAAATAACATCTATTCATTGTCCAAAGGAAGAATGCAGTGAATGGAGCGAGACCATCGGGTGTAATGCACAATTCTAAGACCTCATTTGATCTTTCCTCTCAAAAAAAGGAAGCAACTGAAATCAACAAACAGGCTCTTTCCGCTTTTTACGTCCTAGGATTACAAAAAGCGTTTATGAAGGTTTCCCGCGTCACTACTATCTCCTAGAAATCCACACTAGGCTGGGCCGCATATTTTTAAGAAACCAAAATGCCTGTTTGTCCACCAAGTCTTAGACTTAATCCGTAATTTTCTCCTCAAATTCACTCAGATGAAGTTTTGTGGCCGTATATTGACTTTGTGAAGAAGATATAATATACACCAGACACCATCACTTCCCTTTTATTTCGAACCTGCTGAAATACTAAGAAGCACATGCAGTTTTTGTCGCAAGCATTATCTCCTGAGAGATCTTAGCGCTTCGACAAATTTCTACAAACACTGTTTACACATCTGTACACATATTGAGAAAATATATATCCTATTAGTTATTGTTTGGTTTTAATGCTGATTTTCACTTCGAATCCAGGCTGAATGTTGAATTTTATGACTGACTTTTCTGAAGAAAACGACCAAAATTTCGCCACAAAACATCTAAGCAGATGCATTGACAGAGGGTTCCCTATACTTTTAACGTGAAGCGTGATTGGGCGATTGGTTTTTCTTGTGAATCGTGATTTGACTTTTTTTTTAATTCGTGATTGAAGATGAGATCTTTTTATGTCCGCGTGAACGAATTTGTTTTATTTAAACGTGACCCGTGCACTAAGAGTTGAGTTAAACGTGATTCGTGAACCATTATGTTTTGCGTGATGAATTTCCGGCTACTTTGTTGTTTTGGAAATGTATGTATCGTTCTCGAACGGCTGTGGTTAGGTTCTGATTGGGATTTTCACAGGAGTTGGACTTGATATGGATCGATAAAAGTCATATAACAGACCACTTATGGTTCTTACACAAAAAAAATAAGACATCACGCTATCTTTCGTCGCGTAAGACTTGTCAAGACTAAAACTTGAAAAGTAGAAATGTTAATTCAACATGATTGTCTCGAATTTTGCGTGGACGTGAAAGAGTTTTGGATATTGTAAGTGATACAAGAAAAGGCCAAATACTTTACGTGACTGTATTTTGCAAATGGGTATAGGGAACCTGTCACTGTCATTAACCTCATCATCTTTGACGATTCAGACAACCACAATCCCAAAGGCCGTATAATCCTTTCTCAGTCCTTCGACTTCCATGAGTGACCAAGAGAGAATTTCTCCTTACAATATCAATAGAATATAAAGCAGCAAGTGATGAGAATAAAGAAAAATGTCAAATAGGGAATTATTAGTTGTTCCAGCTCCAAATTCTCTGAACTTATATCATAAGAATTGTATGGCAGACTAATAAGTTATTGGGAGCGAAAGAACTCAGTTATTGATCGCATTCAAGCTCATTAGGTAAAAGGCAAAGCTGTATTCCTAACAAAATGAAGTGAGGGCAACATTTAACGGAACTAGAAAAGACTGGTAATCCTGGTTATTAAAAAATCATTTAACTTGTAATTTTCAAAGAATGACCTATGGTCAAAAACTCCATAGTGCAGTTTGAAACTGAAACACTAAAAGGCCATATGTCCTTGGAATTCCGTAACATGTCAAGTATCAGACAAGTAGTGCTCACAATATAAGGGGTCAAATTACCTACAACTATACCTTACTTAGATAGCTATTTGTGCCATCCTTATGCAAAATTTTGTCTAAAAAAACTTATAAGCGGAGCTCGCCACGAGCGCAGCGAAGTCCTATACTCATGAAAGTACGGCAGTGATCATCATATATGCCAAGACGCCTAAAAATGTACGCAATAGCGCAACGCCAGCAATGTATGTATTGATCACTAGTGTCCCTTATTTGGAAATAATCTGGCCACTGAAACTATTATCCGATTATCTGTTTAATTTTCGAGTTTCGCGAAACAAACGATTCGTGTGTAATCATGGCCAGATGTATGAAAATTCACTGATTTCCATCTTAATCGTCAAGCCCGTATGCAACCGTCTACGCAAATGTAAAACTCTCCATAAGGCATCCAAGGAAATTCTGCCTTAGTTAAAACTAAAAAAAACTCGCAAGATATCTTAGATATAACTAATTAGTTTTGCATTGCGTTATGTTTAATAATATTTGCATTTTCTCGGTTCGCAGTAGCAATGTATTAGCGATTTTCAAGATTATAGCGGTGTTACGATGTGGAAGAAGGATATAACGGGATTGGTTATGCTCCTCGAACGATAAGGACGCCATTATGGTTGTTAAAAGCTGTTACGAAAATGTTACAAAACTTAGGACGTTGATGGGTTAGGATACATTTAACATAAAATACGTCATTATGATCGTGTCTTCATACGTAACCTTTACCTTCCCGCCTTGACAACAAGATAGTCACAGACAAAACCAAATCAGTAAGAATGATTATTTTTGAGTTTGTCAACCGTAATTAGTGTTTCCATTAAAACAAGCCTGAGCGATCAGAATGTTGTGTCGCTGGTAAAAAACCAAGTTTAAGCTTAGTCCTCAAAGGCTGGGTTCAATAACAGATGGTAAAATATCAGGAACATTCTTTATCTTGAAGTCTAGAAGCATCTGACCAAGAGCTTTTCCCTGCAAATGAAAAAAAAAAAACAAACAAAACAAAACAAAAAATCAAAACAAAACAAAACTCGTCCTCTCGTAACAATTCAGGATAATACCCAGCGAGCACTTTGACACGAGTTCTTAGCAATTGATCCTTTAGCTTAAATTGTTCAACCATGGTTCAACAATGATGGACGATATGATACTTTACAAAATGCAAACCCGGAATTCGAGAAATACAGAGTAAAAGTAAAGAGATTAACTGACAGAAGAGCCGTTCAAAGGGCACAGCTGAGTTTCGTTACACAAGAAGTAACAGATGCCGAGGGTTTTTGGTCACAAGACCTGCTTTACTTGCTGCACATATGTGTTGTGCGTCCCAAGCCTCCTCACCTGTGGGTCGCTTCGTAATGATGCCACCCCGCCGCCTCCTAAAGCATTTTCTAAGACAAAGTTAAATGCGTTGATCCCTGGAAGTTCATATCTGCAATAAGAAAATGCAGGTTTATTTACATGTGACTTTGCAATTTGTAAGGAAGGCATAGGACGAATAATACATTCTGCGTACAGATGTAACTTAATCAACAATGAATTAAGCATAAAACCAAGTTTCCACACAATGTAATCCACCTACATCAGCTTCCCATTCCTTAACTCTTGTTTGTTGGGGCATTATACAAAACCAAAGCATTACCGTAACAGAGATTTTTCTTGCAATGTCAGAATAAGTTGTCTTGCGCCTCTTTTAGGTCAATTGAAATTAAGTGAGATATCCCAAATGCAATCAATACTATTAAGTGTCGCAGCACCTTGAAAAGAGCTTTTCAGTGACAAACAAAATCTTCGAGATGTTCCATGATCAATACAAGGGACTTACATTGTATCTCCCAACACTGGTTCCTCGATTTGTTTTGGTAAAAGCCTCGCCGGTTGCGAGGAAACTGGATTTTATTCTAACATTCCACAGAGTCGCTCTTAAATAAAAAAATTGCTCTTCCAGCAATTAGTCAACTTTCCACGAAAAGTGTTATGTCCATCTATCCATGGTCGTACTCCAAGTGCAAACTTGTCGTAACAGAAGCTACTAGTATCTTGCAGATAAACAATTTTCAAAGTCGTCTTTGTTAAACATAAGCTTTTCTATGTGGAATTTGTCCAAGCTAGTTTTTTGTGACAACTAACCCCAAACATCAGATGCCCTTTTCTTGGTTGGATGTATAAATAAAACCTGTGCCTAAGTGCAAAGACAACAAATTTTCCTATTTCCTTTCCTTATAATTTCCCCCTCATGCTCACCTTTTAACTTTACAATGCACTTCCTCTGGAGGAGTAGGAAACAAGTGCCTAAAATACTTCTCGACACTTTCCTCGGTCAGTGCCGCTCGTATGAAGGGAACATAGGAAGGGTGGCGAGCAATTACACCTGAAAAAGATTCAATAGGTTTCAAAACAGAAAGCTTTCCAGGCGCGTAGCGTCCTATACGCATATACGCACGTGCGTACTTGAAGTGACCAGAAAATTTTGAAAACAATGTTGTGTTTGCGCCAAGTTTGCTCAAAATAAGGGCGAGACGCTTTGTTCTTTGCTTGCATTCAAACAACTATTTCGAACAAGAAATAAAGAACGCGGTATTTTTCGCTCGGTTTACTTAGGCTTCTAGATCATATGTAATTGTGCGTACTTGAAAAAATGACCACGCTACGCGCCTGCTTTCCACAATGTTCATGTTTCTAACTCCATTTTATATTTTTCGGGCTTTGCATGTTTGAAAGAGTTGCAAAATTCCGCGACCAATGAGATTAAAGAGTAGAAATTAAGTTCCCGGTACAATTTGATGAAACTCTCAATTTAGAAGAAGAAATAAACGAGTTGGCGCAATAGGGATATACACTTTACCTATATTGACGTTGTTTCCTTTATCACCACTCCTCGTCAGTGCTAAAGAGCTAAGTGGAAATGTACAACGGCCCTTAAGCATTCCTTTAGGGGATGGACACAAAAACAGTGTTATGACTGCGCCAACTTCATATTTCGATAGCAGACTAATAGTAATTCCATCATTCGTCTAACCACATGATCTATACACGGAAAATAAATCCACTCTAAATGAAATCCAGTTTTCACTGGATCGTAAGCGACGCAGTCGTAGGCAGCATTTATATTTCTCTTTCGATTCCGTTTTGTTTGGTTTTCACCAGATCGAATCGCTTTATGATTTTGATAACGAATCCGACTCCGTCGAAAGTGATAATCCGCGTTTAAATTCAAATAATTTCTCAAACTTACGAATTTTTGGCATCGCATCATGTGATGGTAACTCTCTGTCATGTTCTGTCTCTGGCTCTTCTTGTACTGAGGGAGACACTGTTTCCACATGCTCACCATTCATAAAGATATCAACCTGAAGCATATGAATGTAAATCAAATCTGAAAAGATCAATTCTTAGAGCAATTGTCGACGATTTCTTTGATGTTTCTTTGTATTACATCATTGAAATCCTAGTCATCCTTGCTATCTGATTGGCTCTCAGCAATGCGATTTATTCACGAATCGCACAATTTTTGTTCTATATCGAATCTTTTTCCTAGCCAATGAGAAGTCAACGCTAAAACAAAACAAACAGTCACATTCTAGAGTTGTTTAAAATTACCCCTCAAATTGCAGGAAAACCGAGACAAAAAAAGTCAGTTGGAATCGTTCACTTTGGTCATTTTGTTGTTCCACTTTCCGTCCTTTATTTGTCCAGTTCTACAGTGCAATACCGTGGCATATTTTGCGCGTTTCGATGCCCTTTTAAGGTAAAATGGCGTGATTGTGGAAAACTACTTTCCTACCTTAACCTTGTCTTTAGGATACAAGAAAGAATACAGTCTCAGCAACGGAGAGCTAAACAAGAAAAAAGAATTTTTTCGTGGACAGGTCGAAGACAAAACAAAACATTTGTAGAATCGGATGTAGCTAAAAAAAAAAAAAAATTAAATCTTACGCTCTAGGTCTTCCTCCAACGATGGCAGTCAATCCAGGGGCTATAAAAGAATAAGATTGTTGAAAAAGAAAAAGCTAAGTAGGAGTTAATCAGCATACAAAGTACTTTCTTGGGATGCAAACGGTTACAGAACAAATTCTTTAAGGCCCAGCATAAGTGAATTAGGTTCGACTTACGTCCATATTAATTTCCAATTTTTTGGGATAGTTTTGCATACAAGTGCAGCAACTACGATGAATACTGAAAGTTAAGCTCTACTTGGGTTTTCCCTCTTCCATATTTTCTAAACTAAACCTAGTAATTGGTGTTGCAATGTTGACAGCGAAGATACTCAAACTCACCCATACTAGTTCCAGCAGAAGCAACTTCCAACGCAAACAATTCCACGGCCTTCTTCTGCTGGTGGTGAACTGCCAGCCATAAAACCGCTTCCCTGGGATTCTTCGATAAAAAAAAAAAAAAAAAAACAGTGTGAAATTGTCAATTCGTTTCAAAATTGTGCTGCGAGTTTGCTGCTTCTTCTGGTAGTTTTATTCAAATTGAAGTTTCTGTAAGCAGAAAACCTGCGCAAGGACAAGACACCTTCATAACTTATGCTGGTCGCTTGGATAAACGTGCATTTTTAGGCAGAGAGATCATACATTTATGTGAGTTTTTGTGTACACTCCTATCACCCCACTCAGATGTACTCGCCTAACTCCCTTTCCAGACCAGCCCAAATTGTTTCTCTTAGATTCACATAGGTTATTTTGCATGCCTCAAGACTTTCCAAAAATGTGTCTTACACCATTTCTATTACGTACCGCTGTCATGATCCCTGGAAAGGCATGTTTTCCATAGGTCTCCTCTGAGCCCAAAACCTGACACATAATTGTGTATGGCAGTAATGAAGGTGTTGTTCAAATATATTGACTAAAAACAGAACTTAAACGACACAGCAACATGTGATATCGATGTCACAGCAGCCCAAATTTAGCACTCTTACCTGAATATGAGTTCGTGTGTAGTCACCCAGCTTTAATTGTTCAAACATTCTTCTTGTCCTTTGAAAATTTTGCAAAAGCAATTAGATAGTGATGATTTCCAGATGAAGCACGAGGGTCATTAAGCGCTTTTGATTGACCGTCGTAAAAAACCAAAACCAAAGAAATTACAACGGCCAATCAGAAGAAAGGAAAATACTCTAAGAGCCAATGAGAGCTTAAATAAAAAAAAAGGCAAACCGCCTGAAGCGCGGGAAAACGTGGGCGTCCAGGCCGTGATTGGTTTTGCATTTGATTGGTCAAGAGAATGGTACAAGTTTTCTGGACCAATCACAGAACGAAGTAAAGCAAAACCAATGCAATCCCGGAATACTTGAAACTCAGTTGAAAATTTTTCTAAGAGGAAACAATCATTTATATAAAGACATTGAACGTGATAAATCTTTTGCATCATGCATACTTTCCTAAGGCAAATCATATTCATGTATAAGTCAAAAGGAGATAGTTTGCAGACAAAACTAGTGACTCAAATTACTAGGGTCAGGTTGTTCAAAACAAGATAATCTTTAGCCCAGTAAGCTAACAATGCAGTAGGATACCGTCTCGACTCAGTGGCCGTCAACAAATCCTTACCGTTTCAAGAGGGCTTCGCCAGTTTTCTTAGCTTTAAGTGAAGCAAACGGCCCTCCAACAGGGCAAACAGCGGTGGCACGAAAACCGTCTGTATACGTTGCACACACCTGTTACAAAACATAAATTATGGACATTTGCCCGAGACAAAATTAAAAAAAACCCGGAATGGAGAAAAGACACCAAGACTACCCAATATTAAAGGGAACTGGGTCAGTGGCAAATTGCTCACAATTTCTGCAATTTTATTTGTGACGTCAAAGACTTCTTTGTTTAACAAATATCATGATGGGTTTTAAAAATGAGGAGTTGTTACTTTACCCACGTCGGGCTTCTACGACTCATTGGTCCTCATTGGAAGAAACCATACGCTGTATAAAAAATAATTTGGTTTCATCAACTGAGTTGATAAATAAACGTACATTGGCCACAATGTATAAAGAGTTCTTAAATCTTTATGGTGTCCAATTTACATTTATTTATCAACTCAGTTGATAAAACCAAATTACAGTACTGCTCAAAAGTAGGTTGACAGTATTGACTCGAAACTCAATCCTTGAAATCAAGGCTTGAGGATCAAGGCTTGAGGATCGACAATCAAGAATCAAGAATCATGGATTAAAAATCAAGGCACTTGTAGAACTTTTTGGGGATCACATCCATAGTTTTGAGGTGACGATTTCATTCTCACATGCATGAAAATAGCTATGGACAAAGCACTTGAAACTTACTCCTTTTATTTCACTAACTCAAAAATACCTTGTACGAATCTGAGGCTGGTTTGCCAACTGCACCCTGAACAAGAACTGCTCCACCATCATAACCTAATCCAGAAGGAAAGTTCAATTACTTCAACTCCTAATTGGCTCTTTCCATCCAAACATTTCAGAAATTTCTTCCATTTCATTCACAGCAAAAAGCAGTCAAACAAACTGGAAACAATCATCACAGACAACTAATTGCTCCACCAGAAATTGAGCAAATCACCTACTTATAATTGGTTGGAATGTAACAAGTCAAAACATATTTTGTTAAATAAATGCTAGAGAGGTAGACAAAGGGATTTACCCTCAAGCACATGGAAATAAAAATAGGACATGATGTATCTTCAAGACAATGAGCTCCATAAATTAACAAATCTGAAGGGTACAATGCACACTTGCAGAGGGACATCAATGTTGACCAGGGAAAAATTCTACCAATGAAAATTGTGAACTACATTGTATCCCTAAAGTAACCAATGTAATATGTAGATTTGTCTAGTATACAGCAAACATTAAAAACAAGGTTAGTCTAGAAATGAATCAGCAGGGGATATTGAGATTCTGCATCTACATCACTCACCAATTAGTCCTTGAAGTCTGACTTGCGTAAAGTCACAAGTCACATCTGGGAGAATGTATTGGGCTGGGTCTCCAAGCTCATAAACCAGCTGGTGGAAAAAGAAAAAGAGATTTCCTACTTAAACCCCATGGCATCCCAAGATATGATTGTCACTTCTCCCCTCTAGCTGTTAAATATTTCCTTGTAACTGGTTATAAGAATACTGGTGTTAGATCTACCTGATTAGTTTGAGTATTCTCATTACCTGTTTGCTGGATAATCTATGGATATTATAAGAAGTTACATGTTGATCACTACTGGGATTAGGCACAAACTAGAGCATTTGGAAATCTTGGCAAATCTTAAATAGTAATAATAATTAATAATAATAATAATAATAATAATAATAATGCAGGATAATAATCAGGATGCAGTGCGCTGGCCCAGAGCAAGTATCTCTCTAGACATGATGCAGCACTGAAGGTACTGTTTTACCAACTGTTGTATGATGAGGGATTTATAGACAAGATACCACCCTGGTACTCACCCGAAAAGCCGAAGCCCATGTATGAGTCAGAGAATGTTAAAGCTTATTGGGATGTCCCTATATATGCTGATCAACAAGAGGTCAGATGCAATAGGGTGGATGCACGCATTGTAAATCATATGTGCAAGAGAGTTGTGACGCTGGAAATGAGCTGCCCGTGGGTTAACAATCGGACAAGAAAGGATGAAGAGAAGACACTGAAGTACAGACCCCTTCACTGGGAACTAAGGCAGCAGTTCCCAGGTTACGGGGTGAAGCAATATAACATCATTGTGGATGCCCTTGGGGGGTGGTCACGGGAGCTGGATGTCATGATGCACAAGCTGGTGGGAGGCAGAAGCACAGACGTACTGCGAAAGATGCAGAGGGCAGTGCTCTCGGGCACGCTGAATATTGCCCGGACTTTCAAGGTGGCAGTTTGACTTCCTGTTAGAAGGAGGACCGTAGACACAACGGAAAAGCTTTTTAGGATTCGTTAATGTACATTTATTTTTTTACTCCATGGCTCACAGGTTACGGTTTTCGCCCTGTGCTACCTGATTAGAATGTAGCATTCAGTTGATTTCTCTGCGACATAATAATAATAATAATAATAATAATAATAATAACAAGACAGAAACATTGCACTGAAGGAAACTGAAAAAAAAAAGCAAGTACAAAGACCTAGAACTAGAAATACAGAGAATGTGGCATATTATGAAAACCATAGTGATCCCTGTGGTTGTTGGTCCGCTTGGTACAGTGAAGAAGGGTATGGTAGAAAACAACAAGAAAGGATCAGAGAGAGCTACTATGACAGAGATTCAAAAGATCTGCATGCTGGGATCGGCGCAAATCCTTATAAAGGTGTTCAGTGTATGAACAGAATGATTGACTAAAGTGACTGACGCTCCAGGTGCACAGTTTGCGCCTGGCTGATACACAAAAAGAACACCAGCAAAGACTGTGATAAAGGAGAGGATAATAATAATAATAATAATAACGATTAAGACAACAAAAAATCTTCCTCTAACCTGTTCAGCTACAGTAGCTGGAGAAACCAAGCCACCAGTTTTGGGAGGCTTTGAAATAATAAACTTCCCATCTGCAGCACACTCAGCTATGGGATAACCAATAATGTCCCTAAAGAAATATAGTTAACCCACTCAGATTGGTACACAGGATGTACACAAAATGAAGTGTACAGGAATTATGTAAAATGATAAAAAAAATATTCGTGAGCCTCTGTAAAGATAAATTGGTCTACCACAGGCCATTCTCCAGATACAAATGTAATAGACTATGAAAACAATTAAGTTCCACTGACTGGCAGTTCCTTTACCAGGTCCTTGGCTGAATTACAAATAGGAAACTCTCTGTTTCTTATAAGTAAGAAATGGGCAGAGGAAAAAAGTTAATCCCACACAAATTTTTTTTCTTGTTATACATTAAATCTCAAAAGCAGTGAAAAAAAAAGACCGATGAAAACCACACACTAGCTTTTTAGCAGACAATTTGAGAGACTTCAGGTTCAGAGTTCACCTTTTGACCCCTAAGAGGGACTCACATCTAATTTCTCCTGACTCAGTGTATCACCCCTGGATCTGATATTATGGGCACGAGAATAAAAGAAAATGATCATCAACTTAACAAGCTCTTGATTGTTAAACAAATTCTCTTTGTCAGCATCTTAGGAAATGTATAGAGAACAGTATGGAGAATATGCCTACTGATATTAGGGTGTAAAGGGTTGAGATTAACCAATTGAGCTAACCGCCTTCTGGTTAGCTCAATTGGTTGGAGTGCTGGATTGTGCTGTGCGGGAGGTGGAGGAATCGAGCCCCAGCCAGACCAATACTCCTGGTCTTAAAATAAGTGAGGAGAATTTGCTACCTTTCTATAATATCAAGAAATGGATAGATATTCTAGTCTTCTTGGATAAGGACGAATAAACTGTATAGGCCCCGTCTCCTGCAGGGTTAGGGGTAGGAGATGTTAATTTCCCACGCACGAGATTACTGTGTGGTGGATGTCCTCCCCTGGGGTGGGATGGGAGGGAAGGTGAGATCGTTACAAGGACTGAAGCGGCTGCCAGAGGCGCCTGATAATGCTGACATCCGATCTCAACCTTATCATTGTAAATAGACACGTTTGTTGTTTAGAGTGCTTAAGACTTTCTCAGATTAAAAGTTTCTACTCAGTACGTGATACAATCAGCAAATGATGAAAGAGACAATTAGTAAAAGATAAAGACAAATGTTCAGACAAAAATAAGCTATCCAAATATAGTTACTGCTGCGACAATCCCAAGAAAAAATAAAATATCAAAACCCAATTTTTACAAAATTCACCATATAAATGTAATTTATAGGTTGAAGTACTTGCCAGTTATGCACAGTCTGCCAGTCAGTGAAGATTCCTCCGGTGCACTGGGCCCCACACTCAATTAAATGACCCACCAAACTAAAAGTTATTAGAATTAGTAAATATATAATATGAACTATTTGCTGGGCAGGAGGCCCTCTTATATATGGGAAAAAACTGTGCCTGAAGTCTTAGGGTCTTTCAGCCAAAGGCTGAAGTCTAACTATGACATTTTTGCTTTTCTACCATCACTGCAAATGGCATGGAAAAAATTCCAAACTGTTGACCATATTATAAAGAGTCAGACCAGCTCTGAGCATGTGATTAGCTAATCAGATTTGACAATTCAAGATTCTGGCCCTCTGAGTGCGTCAGGAAAAAATCGTATGCATTGTCATTATCTAAAACTTAACACCTTAGTCAAGCAAAATATTATGAGAATTCAAAGCCAATAAGGCTGGCTCTCCATTCACACCAAAACTTAAACAGGTTTTAAACATGGTTAAATTATTTTTTTCATTTAGTGTAAGTACAAGTTCCTTAAAATGTAGACTTCAAGTGTATCACATTGAAAATACAATTTAGCGTAACTTGAATCCTATGGGAAATTCAGTTTTTCAGGATTCTGTTTCTGATTTCCATTCAGCTAATCCAATTTAATTAAACATATATTGCTGAGTAGGTGTGAATTCTGTCTTGGTTGCAAGTATATTGAACCTCATGCTAAATTCATCCTTCATAACCAGATCATATATAAATAATAATTTAAGTTTATAGTCATACATCATTTTCATAGATCTAACCTTCCAGATGCGAGTAAATCATAATCATTTGGCTTCCATCCAAACTACAAAAGATGATACTGATTTTATTTGGAGGGATCAGGGCTTGATGCTAATGGTAGCCCACTAGCCATAGACTAGGAAAAATTCAGTTTTGGCTGGTGGTTTTCAATTTCCACAAGGCAGTTTGGCTAGTAAACAAACTGAAATTGTTGTAACATCTCAGTTGTCATCTGAGCCACTTGGCTAGTAAGTTGAAAAGTTAGTGTCAGGCCTTGGGGATGTTGTGATGCAATACATTCTAAATACAGTAGAACCCCCACTAACTCAAACTCCCAAGGGAAACAAAAAATGGTTCAAGTTAGTGGGAGTTCAAGTTAGCTGATAGTAAATGACTGAAAAAAATGTGGTCAGGAGAAATCAGATCCTGTTTGAATTAGCACAGTTCTACTGTAGCATTGTCAACACAATAACAAGCACGCAATTTTGTGATCAAGTAAAGAGAACAAAATAAGCAAAATTTATGGATTTGTACCAAAAACTTAAGATTAATTCATTCACCTTAGCAATGTAAAATTCATATTTTTAGCTGAACTTTTATATTCACACAAGATACACATTTGATAAGCCAGGGATGTACCTCATAGATAAGAGGTCCAAGAGCCAAAGCACTGTCAACACATCGTCCAGTCACAACTACATCGGCACCAAGCTCCAAAGCCCTGGCAATGGGAAGGGCTCTACAAATTAAACAAAGAGGGAAATTAAAATGGCTTTTTCCAAGGACAAGAAAAAATTAATGTACTAATAATGTCAGTTAGTTAAACATAATTATAATATTATTTATTAATAATAATTGTATTTCACTTTGGCAAGGGGGGCTCCATGACTTTACCCTTTGATGCTTTTTAAAAGAGTGACCAGCATCTACTTTCTCCTTACAATATCACCCCTGAATCACACATAAAGGTCACAAGAATAAAGGAAATGATCATTATTGATAGCACTGTATGCAACCTTTGATCCTTCAGGGTAAATAGCATCAAATTCTTTCTTACGATTTCCCCCCTGAATCGCACATTAAGGTCACGAGAGTAAAGGAAACGACCATCAACTAAACAAGCTGAAACTCAAATTCTCCTTTTCAGCACCGAAGGAAGTGTATAGAGAACAGTATGGACAATATGTATGCTGCTGTGGAACATCATTTATGAATCTTTCATGTAAGTATACTTGTTATGCTTGTAGCTAACTCTCAGGACTGCTCAGACTTTGCTTGCTAATTTATAATTTATTATTAGTCTGTTAGAACAAGCTTAATCATATACTTATATCAAGGCTGTACTCTAGGAAAAATTGAAGTGAGCCCAGTGCTCTGAAACTGTGAAATCCAGGGTGCTCAGCATATGCTTTTTATAAAAAAAACTAAGATTCCTGAGTCGCCCAAGAGCAAAAGTAAGACGCCAGGGGCCACCGGGCGCCACTAGACCACAGCCCTGTTATATCAGTTCTACTTATTTCTAGGACTTCTACATACAAGAATGCTGTTTCTTCACTGATAATAGTGATGAGGGCCTTATACGGGTCACAACATCTTACAAATATGAGTAGCCACTATTTCTTACCCTATATACGCATTCATGCTGACAACACTGCCTGGGAAGTCTTGACCACTTGTCATCTCTTTAATGCCAGTCTGCCTTATTTGTTCAATGTCCCCCATAAGATCATCTCCAGTGACCACGGCAACTTTCAAGTCAGTTACACCTTTTTCTTTTGCAGCAGCAATCAAAGCTTTGGCACACTCATGTGGATTGATTCCGCCTGCATTGCTAACCAAACGAATACCTGTACGTCAAATAAGAAATCTGAATTGTGACCTTGTTCAAGGCTTCATTTTGAGAAAAATAGACAGTCTGAGACTGAGTATGGCTTCTGGTATTGCACAATTTTTATAGCATTGAAAAAAAAATAAAGGCTTTTATGATGAAACTAATAGGTAGTGTTATAAATATAATTAATAATTTAAAGAGATTAATTAAAAATTTAAAGAAGCTAGCTCAAAAGCCTCATAGTTCCCCTATCCACTTGGGTTCCAACAACGATTGCTTATTCTTCTTTTAATTTTGCCTGTTAATTATTAATAGAATATCCAGTTGTTGAGCCATATGAAGTCTTTCATTCTATACCATTCAATATAAGTGTGATCATTGTTTGACAATGTTGGTACCTGGTCACTCATACCAATCAATATAAGCGTGATCATTGTTTGACAATGTTGGTACCTGGTCACTCATACCAATCAATATAAGCGTGATCATTGTTTGACAATGTTGGTACCTGGTCACTCATACCAATCAATATAAGTGTGATCATTGTTTGACAATGTTGGTACCTGGTCACTCATACCAATCAATATAAGCGTGATCATTGTTTGACAATGTTGCTACCTGGTCACTCATACCAATCAATATAAGTGTGATCATTGTTTGACAATGTTGGTACCTAGTCACTCACACCTTTTTCTTTGATTTTTTTGATAAGTGGTGTTATCACAGCAAGTATGAAGTCAGGTGCATACCCCATGGTCTGAAAAAAAAAAATCATCGCTTCCATTCTTTATTATTTACTGGTATACAGTTAAAAAGAATAAAACCGTAATGTATTTAGTATGGGCCCCCTGTGCCTGTATGACCACAAGGTCTTCTGGATCCACATGGAATAAAAAATTAGTGAGCCATCTTGCCTGGCGAAATCAAATCTGTGTTGTTTACTGGGGTTTCGGGTTGAATATACTGCAAAAACAAAACCTGCGTATAAGATATACCTACCTACCTGTCCCCTAACTTAACACTAATCCTAACTTGTTATCAGTTGACTGTTAAGTTGTTGGGTTTGGGGGAAGGGGGTTGGCAAGCAGTTGCTCAGATACTGAAATCAATCCCAAGAAATCAACAGTATCCCCCCCATACACAGGGAACACAGAGGAATTAAATTTATCATACACATTGTAAGTATATTGTAAAAATAGTACTCTAAGATTATATTCATCTATTGCAATTTTTAGTTGGTTTAAATTTTGTTACCCCTTGTTTTAGAGCATGTTTGTGAATGATAATCCAAGTACCAGTAAAATAAAGAATAGTGCATTTAAAATCATGGATGAAACTAAACAAGAACATATACAGTGAGCTTACCGGAGTTCTTCTCTTAGCTTCAGTAAGAAGAGACATTGTGATTTCCGACAAGTAATCAGACACAAGATAATCTATATTACCCTCAGAAACAAGCAGGGGTGCTACAGAGAAAATGAAAAAATACTGTAAGTAAAATTACTAGCCAAGGATGATGTGCAATCTAGATTAGATTTTAAGCACGTCCTATCCATGTGATGGCTTTGTCTCCAATGTTTCTGAATCAAATTGTAATAACTGATAGAAGTCAAGGATCTCTTGCAATACCAGAGCTGTGATTTAGACAGAGGCAAGAACACCCCTCAGTATTCTCAGACTCCTTACGGGTGTTACGAAAACAAAGACCCTCAAAAACCAAGACCTAAGACCTAAGACCTAAGATCTGGTCTTCGTTTTCATAGTACGAAAAGGAAGACCACCGGTCTTAGTTTTTGTAGTACAAAAAGGAATGAAGACTCTGTAAGCAGAAAAATGCTGAAATTACAAGTTAAACACACATTAACCCTTTCACTTCCATGAGTGACCAAGACAGAATTTATCCTCACAATGCCAATGCAAAATCAAGAAGACCAATGATGAGAATAAAGACAAATATCCACCCGTGGATTATTAGTTGATCAGATACCAAGTTCTCATAAGGAATATCATAAGAATTCTATCACAGACAGTAGAGAGAATTACTAATAAGATCAGCAACAACGCTTAGTAATAAAATATAATACATAACACTTCATACATTTCTTCCCATTGTTATACTGACAGTAATACTGGCCCATCTTGTCTGTTCTGTTTTGCTATGCGAGCCAATTTGGTGTTGATATTCTCAGGGTTTCCTCGGGTAAACTTACCATGCATATCATTCTGGAACAGGAGGCAGAATTCGAACGCTAGCCTTTGATTTATAGGTAGCATTGCATGACAGAATAACAAAGAACGCATTCTGTTCAGAAAATGACTCTTGGGTTCTGTCGATAAATATTCTATGTCTACTGAAGGCATAGATTATTTATTGAAGACCCCTCGTCTTTGTTTTCATGGTAACAGAAAACGAAGACCCCAGGTCTTCATTTTCGTACTACGAAAATGAAGACTCATTCAAAAAGCCTGAATAAAGCCTGCTTAACCTTAGTGAGGCCCTAAAATATTTCGATTGCTCCTTCGACGGGGATGTCTGTTCCAAACTTGGATTCATTGCATAGAAAAACAAATCCAAGTGCCGAAAGCAGTTGTGGCTGAAGAAAGAACAAGAAAAACCACACGGAACTGTCTTAACATATCAAAAGCTGAAATAACAATTACTAGAGCTCAGGGTACGTCTACAATCATACTTTCAAAGCATTTTCTGCCTTTAATAAAGGGTCTTCATTTTCGTACTATGAAAATGAAGACCCTGCATTAGCCAAAAGAATTGCCTACTTTTTCACAAGAATTTTCCAGCAGAGAAGGCTTAACGACCGTCAGAATCTATTTTAGCTATGAAATACAGTAGACAGATTATTTATTGACAGAACCCAAGAGTCATTTCCTGTACAGAACACGTTCTTTGTTATTCTGTCACGCAATGCTAACTATAAATCAAAGGCAGCTAGCATTCGAATTCTGCCTGTCGTTCCAGAATAATAATTTTTATGTGTGGTAAGTTTACCCGAGGAAACCCTCGAGAATATCAACACCAAATTGGCTCGCATAGCAAGACAGAACAGACAAGACAGGCCAGTAGTACTAGCAGTATAATAATAGGAAGAAACGCATGAAGTGTTATGTATTATATTACTAAGTGTTGTTGCTGTTTAATGTGTGTTTAACTTGTAATTTCTATGGTTTTCTGTTTACAAGGTCTTCATTTTCATACTACAAAAACTAAGACACGGGTCTTAGGCCTTAGGTCTTCATTTTTGAAGGTCTTCGTTTTCGTAACACCCGACTCCTTACTTATTCAGAGAAGGAGTGTCGGGGCATGCAAAAGAGATGCAAGAATCTGAAGGGTCTTCTGTGAGCACAGCCCTCAGTTTAGCCACTTACAGTAAAACTTAAACGTTCATATTCCTTAGGAAAGAACTTAATTCTTCCCAGACCTTTGTGGTGTACCTGGCTAATGATCACTTTGTTTGTATGTTTAATTGACCCAGTTGTTTCTTTACCACCCTTTGGCTATCTTCGAGCCCACAAGGGCTTCTCGAATAGTATGGCAAGGGCAGGGGATAATTATACTTCTCTAGTAACAAACTACTACTCAAAATTTATGAAGCAAGCTGTATGGTTCTCAATAAACAAACAGCAAGACCCTAGTAAAATATCACCTCTCGCACAAGCAAACTCAGTAAGTAATAATGATTTGTTACATCAATGTTTACTCAAGCAATCTACCATCTCGTTACACCAACTCCCACCAAAAAAACATTACCACAAGTAGGCAAAAGCAGAATAAAATTTGTAGCAAGAAAAAGCTGGGCATACTTGCGTAGACTCTCACGCAGACGCCGTGCTTCTGCCGCGCCGTGCTTTTGTCGAACTTAATTTCAGAATTGAGTTCGACACGGCAGGAGCACGACGTCTGATCACAAACTGGTGGTTTTTTTTTTTTTTACCTGCCGTAATTGAATCTCCCCAAAATCCAGAAGCACAGCCTATACGAACTGTCTTTCCTTGCAAAGGGTTAGACATAAACCTTTTCTGTTGCCATCTTGGAGAACGTACCGAAGCCAGAACAACAGGGTAACATTTCTCCCGCGATAGGGCGCCATAAATATTCGTTATAATGCTACTGCCTCTCAAAGACCGAGCTAAAACAGCCATTTTTAAGTGTATTTTATAAATAGTATTCGAACAAAACTACATAATCGTGAGAAAAATGATCTAAAGAAGCTAAAGGTCAAAATCGACTAGAGGTCCAACATCTTGGATTGTGAAGGCATGGCTACATTTCAAATAGGCGAGGATACAAAGCTGACCTTGCGCAAAGGAAAGGAAGACAATTTTCACCAAAATGGCCGAAGCCGAGGGTATGGAAGTCGATTCTCCAGCAGTTCCATCGACATCTTCGGGTTCCAACAAGAAAAGATTCGAAGTCAAAAAAGTGAATAAATTTCCTGATTCTTATTTTTAGTCTAATTGGTTTCTGTGAACATTTTGTAGGTTAAAACTGATGCTTTCTTTCTTTCTTTCTATCTCTTTTAGTGGAATGCTGTTGCTCTATGGGCTTGGGGTACGTTTGACAGTTTTTTCTACGAAAATCCTAAGAATCGATTTAATTGTTGCTCAGAAAAAAATCTTGTTTAATTTTTCAGATATTGTGGTCGATAACTGTGCCATCTGTAGAAACCACATTATGGATTTATGTAAGTCGCAGTGAAACACCTACAATTAAAACGATTATGTAGTTTATTGTAATTGTTGTTGAATGCTAATAATCAGTCTGTCAGGATAATTTTAAGGGCACAACTTGTGTCTTTTATTCTTTTATTGATTGTTTTCTATCTATATTCAGTCGAACACTTTAAATACCTTGACTGCATTTGTCATGGTTCCGAAGAATTTAGATGCAACTGTGCCAAAATGGCAATTTTGACCGCTTTACTACAGCAGTATTAATGCAAGAAGATTACTCTTTGTATAATCGACACAGTTTTTTGTATTTTTTTTCTCTAGATGATTGTTTAAATAAGTAAGGGAAAGAGTACCATATAACCCCATACATTAATTATGCATTCCACTTCTCTGTCTTTCACAACAAAACTTTAAAAACAAAGTCTACCAGTCTGAATGTATAATTAATGTATGGGGTTATATGGTACTCTTGCCTAAGTAAGGGCAACACAGTCTAGCTATTGAATGGCAAGCTATAAGGACCCAGAAAATTAAGGTTGAGATACTTTGAAGGTACAATTTATGATATGCTGTACCTGTATTAATTAGCAACATTGCTTGGACTTGTGCCCCCATGCTGACATGTTGATTGCCTTCATTCGCTTATGTTTCAGGTATAGAATGCCAAGCAAACCAGGCTTCTGCTACTAGTGAAGAGTGCACAGTTGCTTGGGGTGTTTGTAATGTAAGTGCAGTGATGCACACTGTGTACATTGTATTGCACTTGTATTCACCCACTAACAAAATAATGGTAAACACCACAGTGTACACTATTGAGTTATGCACGTGGGAAGTTATTAAGCATGAAAAAATTGTAAGAGTTGCATGAGGCAATAGCTGAGAGCTATTCTAGCTTCTTGAGTGCTTAGCAAACTTCCCAAGTGCATCCATAACTCAATAGTGTACACTGTGGCGTTTACCATTTGTTTTATAACATAACAGATACATTGTAGCAAAAGAGTTTTCTTTTATTTAACAAATCTTACATGACCAGAAAAAACAAGTGCACATGAAAAACTAGTCTTTGCATTTGCTCACGTCAGCAGCAGACACCCATGGGCATGTGATGGACACTGAATTGACTGATCAGAGCATGTGCTTTACTTTGGTTTGTTATAATCACCTAGGGGGAATGATGGGGTGACCACTCAATACCGATTAACCAATTAATGCAAGTTCCACGGGATACAGTCATAATAAGAAACAATATAAAACACTATTGTTTGAAGACCTGTACAGGAATACCTTTGGTGCTCAAAAAGGTCTCTTCCAAGATTTTTTTCACAAATGTTGTCTTCCTATCTATAGCAAATGCCTCCTTTCACCTTAAAGTACGCAGTCTCCTTACATTTGATTGGGTTTAATTTCATGAAATGGCCTTGTGAGGATCAATTACAGTGAACATTTCTGTCGTGGGCAGCCAAAATCTTAGCTATCATAGCTGGCTCTCTTGTCATAGAACTCCTTCCTTAACAGCACTCACCTCTACAAGACAAAAACTTCCTTATTCCAATATTTGATGCATACACCTAGAGCTTGTCTAGAGGTTTAATCCCAAGAATGGTTTTGAAGCTGACTTCAATCACAAAATGATGAAATAGGGTGCAGAAAACAAGACCCAAAAAATAACCAAGGCACCTGTGCCATTTTAATCTGCTTCTTGAAATTTTTCTGCAGCATGCTTTCCACTTCCACTGTATCTCCCGTTGGTTAAAGACTCGTCAAGTCTGTCCACTGGACAACAGGGAGTGGGAATTCCAAAAGTGAGTAAACTGAAATAAAATCCTTTTTTCTTTTATGATGTCATTTAAGTCTTTTCTGGGATGCTTATACTCTGCTAAGATGAAAGGGAAGATCTCATCAGTAACTCTCCCTACTCTTTGCCATAAAATTCATATGATGTTAGTTTGGAGAATTTGGTCTTGGAATCAACTAGGAATACCCTAATTGATATTTTTCTTTATTCTCAGTACTTTTCTGCTTGATATTGTATTGATATTGTAAGGAGAAATTCTGTCTTGGTCACTCATGGGAGTTAAAGGATTAAGTGGTAGTTTCTTGTCACGATGAATCGTGGAACTAATTCAGTGATGTTGTGCCTGTGGTTGCATTGAAGCCTTAAATGAAGTTGGCCTCGGTGTTAGAAAAAAACTTTCAAAGGCAAAAAAATCTGAAATTATTCAACGAATTTTATTCCCCGCTCAACAAACATGGATCTATGTTTTAAAAGCACTTAACTTTATTTCATCCTTTAGCCCTTTAGCTCCCAAAAGTGATTAACATGTAACTTCTCCCTATAATATCCATACATTATCCAGCAAACTGGTAATGAGAATACTCAAACTAATCAGGTGGAAGTTGTCCTCACAGTTTCTTCGTTCATCCTCACAGTTTTTTCTGTTAGTTCCCAGAGTCAACTGCTCTACATTTGGGGGTCGTGCTTTCACCCACGCTGCACCAGTTCTATGGAACTCTTTACCGCTGACTAAGATCTAGTAGCTGTATTTTTGTGTTTAAAAAAAGACTGTAGACTTTTCTTTTTAAAAAGGCTTTTAATTTGTGACTTTTGGTCTATTTGATATAATTATATTCTTATTGTACAGCGCTTTTGAATATTGACCTATAGTTGAAGCACTCTATAAACATATTATTATTATTATTATTATTACTATTACTATTATTAACACCGAATTTTTGTAACTTATTAATAAGGAAATGTTTAGCAAACAGAGGTGAGAATTAGCAATCTGATCTTGAGCATTCCTTGTGATTTCAATACATCATTCAGCCAACAGTTGATGAGAAAAGATGGGTTTATCAGCAGGAAGGTGTTATCTTGATATAACACCAAAGTCTCCTAACTGATTTACAAGGAATGAAAAGCAATCAGAAGGGAGAGTTATTCATCCAGTCATTATTAAAGTACTGTAAAAAAAAAAAAACAGATAAGCTGCACCCACAGATAAGCCGTACCCCAAATTTAGCAGCTCAAATTTTTGAAAAAAGAGTTTTTTGAGGGAAATCAATAGAAATCCAAAGTCAAGTCTTGAGAAGTCTTCTTCATCCACTGCTCATTGAACATAAACTCATCATTAACATTGCAACAGAAAATACTTCAGTGTTACCCACAATTTTAGCACTTTAGTATAATGAACATCGTTTCTACCAACTTTGGCATCTGATTGGTCTTTTTCTGGTATTTGTTAACAGGAATTTCTCATTCAACACAGTTTTTCTATAGATTTTTGCATTACAACAAGAATGTGAGCAGAACATTTGAAGCTTAGTAACCAAGCATTAGACCAGACGCGAAAATGGACATTCACGACACCTTTTTCGAATGTTCCCGCAGATAAGCCGCACCCCCAATTTCTAGCGACGATTTTTGGAAAAAAAGTGCAGCTTATCCGTGGGCTTTTATGGTACTTATTTTGTTAATTCTTTGAAACAAAAATGAAGTTATTTGCTTTGTTCTTGTGTTTTTAGGTATGGTCGGTAAAGGTGGAGCTGCCTCCTCTGTTACTGGTGGCCTTGCTGCCTTGCAAGAAGCTTTCAACTTTTTGTAAAAAGTTACCAGGACAATTTTTTTTTGAAACTTGTAAAAATGAATCTAATTTCTGCTAGGTTTGTTTTTCATTGTGTCCCTTTTCAGTTATCAAAATAAAACCTTTTCTCTTTAACACTTTCTTGTTTGTTACATTATTGAATGGTTCTTAATTCGCTGGAAAGAGGTTTTGTCTCTCTTGGTGTGAAAGTACACTTGAAGTACCTTCATTTTCTACTTCCTACAACAACAGATTTCAGTAACATTGTCCTCAGTACATAATGAGTTAGAGTATAAAAAAATTAGAGATTCTCCCAAAAAGACAGGATTCTTACTGCAATCAAAATGTGTTATACTTGATAATGACTCAAAACATCTCACAACATGATTGACATAAACAGATATGCTAACCATCTGCCCACAAGGTGAGCCTTGCCAAGGTCAGAAAAACAACATTTATCAAATAACACGACAGAAACATAGGCAATTTTTTGGTCAGAAGTTCCTTTCAGACTAATGACGAACCAGGCACTTTTAAATGCGCTCGTGCACGATGCAAAACGTGTCCTTTCATTCGCAACACTGATAAAATATCGGGACCTAAACGATCCATTAAGATCACCGATCACTTCACATGCACCTCCGCCAATGTAATCTATTGCATAACTTGCACTTTGCAAAAAGATATACATCGGCGAAACAGGCAGAGGACTAGGTGACAAATTCCGAGAACACCTTCGAGACGTGGAAAGGAATGACAAGGACACATCGAAACCAGTCGTTAGGCATTTTAATTTACCTAATCATTCTAAGCAACATGTGACAGTCTGCGGTCTTTCCTTACACTTAGGTAGCACGGAAAGCCGTAAAAATCTTGAACAAAAGCTCATCTTTCAAACCGGCAGTCTAAATAAAGACTATTTTTAAAGCACTGTATTCTGATAACTGGCCCTCCCATTTAAATTTGCAAGTCGTTAAATCCATCAGGCATCTCCGTTCCAGTGTTGCTCCAAGGCTTTATGTTGCATTTGTACAGGGCACCTTTCAGCATTCAGCAGCCATGATTTTTAACGAATTGCCAGCAAATATAAGGAATTGTACAGATTTTAAAGAATACTGCAGGCTCTGCAAGGCGTTCTTGAAGGCGCGCGCTTTGTCTTCCTTGTAAAGATATAGAAACAACCACCACCACCAACCAATATATTCTGCATATTTACTTTCCTGTACAGTTTTTATTACAATTTAGTTAGTCATTATAAATTAGTTTTAAAACTAAATTTTAGTATCGTAGGCCTTCACAGATGAAGAGCCACACCTTTTTATGTGGATATACTGTGAATAAACCGTTATTATTATTATCATTATTATTATTATTATTATTATTATAAATCCCACAGGGATCAACGAACGCTTTTCATTCCACTAATTTATTCTTTTTTTTCTCCTTGCCATGTTCCCACCAATAACGTAGCTCCATTATCTGCCTTGAAAGTGAAAGTACACACAACCCACAATTCCTCTCTTCGCTCCGACGAAGGGCTAACGCTCGAAACGTCAGCTTTTGTAATCGTTACGGTGGCCAATTTACCATTTCAACTTTGGTTACAATGAATATATGAAGTTCATATATTTTGAACTGCGGTTGTAGATAAGTATGATGCACGATCCTCGCAGTAGAGAGCGCTATTGCATAAATAGCGCTCTCTACTGAGAGGATCGTGCATCATACTTATCTACAACCGCAGTTCAAAATATATGAACCTCATATATTCATTGTATCTGATTTATCATCACGGGTTTATTACGAATCAACTTAACGGCCTGCTCCCAGTTGGCTTGTTAGCTCAATTGGTAGAGCGCTGCACTAGTATCGCTGAGGTCAGTGGTTCGAATCCCGTACAGGCCTGATTTTTTTCAGGTCTGATTTTCGCTATTGCATAAATAGCGCTCTCTACTGCGAGGATCATGCATCATACTCATTTCAACTTTGTTTGTATATCCAATTTATCAAATATGTCTCCTTTGAATTAAATTGTTAAATTCACATTCAGCTATAGAGCATTCACGTCGCTCCATTGTTAAGGACGGTATAACTAGACAGTAACTTGCTCTTTCAGGAGAAGGAAAAATGACCATAGAGCGAAGGAGGCATAGCAGCTCTTTTACATCTCTTTCACGTCAATGAACATGATGAATGTCTGCGGAGAAGACACCAGTCTTGGCATGGTGACATGGGAGTCATAAGTTTAGAGGGTTTGGGTAAAAAAAAAAAAAAAAGGGAGGTGGCTGACGCGGAGTAAGATAGTTCCGCGCGGCGCACGAACGTTTTCCTTTCCGCTTTTTTTTTTTTTTCTTTTCTTGATGAATTCTTTGTCTCGCACGGCAGATTTTGACGAAAAGGAGGAACTTCTTGTAATCTAGAGTAGAGAAAGAAACATGTGCTTTTAATCAGAAACATGAGGATCAAAATATGAAAATGAAGTTGGGTGCAAAAGCAAAATATATCATTTAACGAAATATACTTTGTAATTTGATATGACCGATGTGGAGGTTTTTTTGTCTTTTTTTTTTTAATTGCCACTTCTTCAGAAAATATATCGTGATGCCGTACAGCCACCAATTTCGCTGCACTTTTGTACCGGTCCGAGACCAAGAAACTTAGTTTATTGCATATATAAGAAACTTAGTTTATTACATATATATATTTAGTATAATTTCAGAGCTGAGCAAAGAGTTTCCAGCAATCTGATTTGTCGAGCGGTTCCTTATATGACGCAATATAAACCGCTCCACGCGGTTTATATAAAATGCTAAAATAAAATGTTAATAAATGTTACTAAAATGTTATG
This sequence comes from Stylophora pistillata, assembly GCF_964205215.1. Lineage (NCBI taxonomy): Eukaryota > Metazoa > Cnidaria > Anthozoa > Scleractinia > Pocilloporidae > Stylophora > Stylophora pistillata. The sequence goes on along the minus strand of NC_142527.1, from coordinate 9,552,097 downwards.
ATTTCTGAAATTTCTCTGTTGTTCAGCTCTGAAATTATGCTAAAACAATTATTCGCCTCAGGTTCGGTGAATATTGTCGAATAATCCCCACGACTTCGTCTCGGGGATTATTCGACCATATTCACCTCGCCTTCGGCGAATAATTATTAATTAGTATAATTTCAGAGCCGAGCAAAGAGTTTCCAGCGATCTGATTGGTCGAGCGGTTCCTTATATGACGCTATATATACCGCTCCACGCGGTTTATATAAAATGTTAAAATAAAATGTTAACAAGGTTACTAAAATATTATGATTTTAGAAATTTCTCTGTTGTTCAGCTCTGAAATTATACTAAAACAATTATTCGCCTCAGATTCGGTGAATATTGTCGAATAATCGACGATATTCACCTATATAAAACCTAATTACCTATTTAAGTGGTTGTTACGCGACCGATTAAAACGATCGAAATGTAAACTTGCCAACTTTCAAAATTCGTAACCTTTGAATATTCAGAAAGTCTGTTGCTTTATTCGTGGCAGCAATATAAAACCTATTATGTTGCTCAACATTTAGTGTCCATTTCCGTGAAGCAACTGAGGCTTTCTGGGTTCCTCGGCTTTCTTGATGACTTAGCGCACGCCTCGAAGGTGGAGGTGTACAGAAAGAAAAACCGGTTTGTTTCAATTTTTTTATGTCTACACAATTTTTCCTTTAGCTCTTTCGAGAAATTTAGATGGTTATTTTCTTTATTCGAAAAACACGGACTTAAGACATGATAAGGCAAACAAACCAAAATTTGTCTGAATTCACAGGCTACCAACCCTCGACTCCTGTTTTCCGGTTATTCCTTAGGTTTGTAAGAATTATTTAAAACCTTAGATTGTAGAGAAACTCTCACAACAGAAGTGGTAGTAGTTTAACATCGCCAATTTCAAAAGAAACAGTTCTCGTAACACTTAACGGCTTCTCGCTTTGAGGAAGTAGGAGGCCGGAGCGGGGGAGGGGAGGGGGGTGTGCAACTTATTTCCTCCAACGACGTTAAGTCACTCAATTTTAGGTTGGGAGTCACTCAGAGGGGAGTAATAGTAATCATAGCTTAATGTCTTTACGTGGGGCATGGTTATACCGGTTACCCATATTTCCCGAGCCAGAGACTCATGAATGAAACGCAAGACAACAACCCACCAATCCCACCCCAGGGGAGGACATCCATCACACAGTAATCTCGTGTGTGGGAAATTAACGTCTCCTACCCCTAACCCTGCAGGACACGGGACCTCCATTTATTCGTCCCTATCCGAGAAGACTAGAATATCTAAACCATTTATTGATGTTGTAGAAAGGAAGCATATTCTTCTCAATTATTTTAAGACCTTGAGTGTTGGTCCGGCCGGGGCTCGAGCCCTCGACCTCCCGCACATCAGTCCAGCGCTCTATCCATTGAGCTAACCGGGAGGCGGTAACGAACATTTGTCTGGTACCGAGTAACTTTACACTCTAACCCCCCTCCCCTCCTCCCTCCTCTCCCCTCCTCCCTCCTCTCCCCTCCCCCCCACACACACATACCCCACAAGCGCCATCCAGCTTTTTATTTTTGCCTCGTATCTGTGAGAAAATCAAGAGTGATATATGCATATGAAAGCGAAAAATTATGCGTTTGAATAATGAATAAATAACACTCATCTGGCATGTGCTGCGAATGCCTTCCAGTATGATTAGTTTGCAGCACGAATTTCCTTAATTTAACTGCAAATTTCAAAAACCTTTTTCCCTCATTGACACAGTGTTTGAATGTTTTCTCATCCAAGCCTTTCGAAAAACTTTGTAATCCAACTGAAAATACTATCGAACGAAGTTGTAATTTTGCGCATGCGCACGTTTTTAAAGCAATTTCTTTGTACAGCTTATAGGTTTATTGCATTAATTCTCCATGCTTAGTGCCTTAGTAGCCTTTATTTTTAATTTTTTAAAATTTTTTTATACCTTTGACGCTAAAGTAATTGTTATGTGGTTTGCACTCCCACAAAGGCTGCGTGAAGTAAGGTTATATATATCCCCTTTGATCCTATCGGTGATAGAGGATGATCCGCGTGGATAAGGTCGGTGTCGCCATGGCGACCCAAATTTTTGAGCTGGGACCTACATGGTCCCTCCATCTTGGCAACGCAATGACTAACTGACAACTTGACAATCAAACACAATACATTTTATGATTTTCATCTCTACAATGTGTCCATAGTTCCATAAAAATGAGTCAGTTGAGACAAATTTTACTAAGAGTTTAGCCGCTGAATGGTAGCAAATTTTCCGATGATAGTATACAATAAGAGCAACAGAAAATCAAACATAATGAACGGCGCAAGTCATATCAACCCCTCTTACTCACATAAATGACCAAAACCATATAATACAAAAAAATACGTTACATAACAATAATAATAATTTATTATGATAATTTTTATTTCACAAAATCAGTAAAAATACAGGATAACAAACAAAATTAAAACAAATTAAGGTATAAATATTAAAACAAGTTTAAAAAGTCTCTAGCTGAGAGAAAAGTCTTGAATCTCTTCGGTATTAACAACTGTTCTACAGAGTAGCAGAATTCATCTTATGTCTGCATTATTTTGCTTCAGCTTCATTCAGCAGACCAGCAAATAAATTGGCGATACATGATCGATGTCCTTAATAATAATAATAAGTTTTTCCTTAAAAATATTTCACAAAAAGCAGTTCTCTTAAAAAAAAAGAAAAATTCAGTAAACTAAACTACATAAAAAATTGACTACTTAAATTCTGGCTTGCGCAGTTTCCGATGTAATGTCAGTGTCAGATATATTAGCTACTCTTCTCTTTCTCCTGGTTCCTCTGAGACACAGCAAAGCTGAACGTAGAATGGCAAAGTATATCTTCGCCCTTATCCAACATATAATAATAATAATAATAATAATAATAGTAATAACAATAATAATAACAATAATAATAATAATAATAATAGTAATAATAATAAGTGTGACAAGTGACAAGTGTGAATCAGTTATGCACCAAATGCAAAAGGCAATCCTGTCTAGTTCATTACACATCGCCAGAATGTTCACGCTGAGCGTTTAGACATCTTTAGGGATTTTGGACACCCATTTTGACAGAAATTTTATCTTGTACATTTTCGAGATTTTATTACATATCTTAGGGTTCCCATTGGAAAATGGACAGCTATATGAACGATGTTTTTCAACTTATGAACAGTTTTATTTTGTAATTAAGACGTCCATAAAGCCTTTAGGATTTAATTTAGTTATATATTTTTATGACACTCAAATCATTTTTAATCAGGTTTTCTTTTTTTGTGTGTGTGTTGGTTTGCTTGCTTTTCTTTTTTTGCGTAAATTGTGTAGTTGTTGTCATAAGTTTTAGTCGATGCTGTGGCTGGTTACGGTTTGCCACCCAGCCTAGGCTTTTAATCTTTACTCTGGGCATCCAGAAGTTTGTACTCCCATGACAATAATAATACATAATACATAATGATAATGATGCATAACAATAATACAAAAGCAAGGCAATACTTTTTTAAGCAAAAAGGTGATGAGAGGAGCTAAAACACGTTGACTAGAAGCAGGAACTCATTGTAGCCACTGGACCCCTGCCAGGGGATGATGTTTTAACATAATCAACACCAAATTCTCCTAGCTAAAATCATAAGAAATGTACAACAGACAAAGCGGATGATTTTTCTTTAGATCTCAAGTCTGGAAGGGTCAAATTTAGCTGTCAAAAAAAATTGGCCTGCAAAATTATTTTTGGCAGTTTCAAACGCACTCCTTAAAGGAAGCGTAAAAGGTCTGCTAATACGATAGCATCAGCTATTATTATACATACGAATTTCCGGTTGGTTGCTTTGAACAAATTGTGGGTCAACGTAGAGCGGATGTGCTTGGAGCAGTATTTTCATTTCTTAATATAATTACTCTGCCATTAAAAAGCAATTTTGGGGGGCAATCGGAAAATTGAATGAGAACCTTATGATCACATCCAGAGCTGGAAGCTATTGGCCGGCGGTCACCCCGATTTTTATTCAATATTCCTTGATCTTTTCATTTTCCTGCCGATACAAATCGGTATTTTTGTCCTCGAAAGACAGCAAATCCAAAATAAACAAGTCTGGTCCGAGTGCCATATAGTAAACCTCTTACTTACTTCGCTTGCTCGAGCCATACTGGGAAATATTGGTTCTCAGCCGTTTTTGGATGGACTTCGCTATACTCTAATATCCTTGCTACCACAACTGTACTTCGAGCCAATATTTTGCATACGGCTCTTGCGCTCGGATAGCTAGAAAAGTATTTATCGGAAGAGAGCCCTTGACATATTTTAAAAGCAACTGAATGACTTAGCCCTGGCTGAAGGTCGAGAGGAAACGAAAATTCTCAAAGTAGTCTTTGACCGAATCAGTATCCAACTGTTAAAAATGTTTCTGACTATTATAAAGAATAGGAAAGTGCGACACGATGGAGTTAATTCTTACATCGTACGTGATAGCTTTCACGGTCTACATATTTATGTCACGCAACTTAAGAAAAGGAAAATAAAAATGACTATTGTAAAAACTAGAAGATTTTATCACACTGGAAACCTGTACAATTGCGTTACAATGTTCGCTGTTGGTGGAGGGGGGTGGATAAATTCAAAACTTCCAATAATAGTCGTCGTGAATTTGTATTAGGGACCTTACGAAACCAAGACGGCGACGTTCCTTGGCGTTGCCGTCCTGATTGCGTAAGGTCCCTCAATGGCTATTGACTCTGTATTATGACGTAATCATGTGAAACCAAACAGTTGGGCGTCTGAAACAACAGTGCAAGGCCTAAATGCTTCCCAAAGATAGTAATAACAGGAGAGACATATTCTTTCATTGCCAGACGAAACAACCTGGTTTAAAAACTTTTGACGTCAAGTGAAACAGAATAGTTATTATGTGACAATAGTCGGGTCTCACTTGTGACGTCATATATTTACTACTCAATGGCCTTTTGACGTCTTCACCAGAACTTTCCATCTAAAAATAAAGACATGATCGTTCAGAAAGTTTTTTTCGGTGAGATTTGTTATTTGCTGACTTAGCTCTCAAAGTAAGCGGGAAACAAATTAAAACAAAGCAAGTTATTTTTGGAAGAGTCTCAATGGCGGTTAATCGTTAACTCCCGTTAACGGTCAAAAAATATTGGCCGTTAGGCGTAAGAATTTAAAAATTTTAACGGTTAGTCGTAAAGAAAGTGAACCGCAAAGAAAAATTCTGGTGAAAGCAATGGAAAGATATTAACCGTTAGCCGTAAGGGATCGGAGAAAAGACCCTCCCTAAAATGGTAGAAATAGGTACATAATTACCGTATCAAATAATTGATATCGCATGTCCTTGAATCATTAGGTTGGTCTGCCCGGGATACAAATATGTCTGCGGTCTATCGGTACTATTGTCGTAACCCTAACACGACCAAAAAGTTATTACAACGCAACGATTCATTAGTTGGAACGACCTTGACTGGCCCGAACAAAATTCAATTGAAAAGACTCATGTAACCTTTTCACTCTTGGGTGTGACCAAAGAGACAATTCTCCCTTCGCTAACAATACAATACCAAGCAGAAAGGTTGTGAGAAGTATAAAAATTTTCATTTGAGGCACATTGCTTGTTTTTTTGCACAAAAACTTTCACAGCTGTTACTATGAGAAACGGATGAAAGACGAAGCGGAGAATAAAAATTTGGATCTTGAATTGGGGGGTGAAAGGGTTGTTATTCCGAAACTAATTCGATCTGGGATTTACTTCATTGATGTCGATGACCTTTAATTATATCTATTCAATTCAATTACGATGATGATGAAAGATTTTAAGCTGACTTCAACTGGCCACTCCCCTGAAAAAATCAGTCAAACAAACAAACAAACAAACAAACAACCAACAGAGTAAAACAAACACTTCAACAGATATCCACCTGTTTTTTAGCCCGTCAAATGACTGGCTCGGTGCTGGCTCTACCCAATAGTATAGCTCTGCAGTGTAGCTCTGCAGTATTGTAGGCATTCTTTGATTATCTATTTTTTTATTTTTTGGGAGGGAGCAGGGAGAGATCACGGGCTCCTTTCTTGAACAGCGGTTGAATATCGCACTTCATCATTGTAGAAACAAGTGAGCGGGGTCTTTTTTACCTCAGGAGATTGTTACAGTATTTCATACTGAACTGACGTCAAGAACTTTAGACGGAAAACCCCAAACCGCAACTAACTGTAACAACTTCCTTGATCTCTCAAGGAAGGATAAGAATATAGACCCACAAAACGTGCTCTTCAATTTAATATTGCTACCTCCCCGTTATGTCTGCAGATTATGGTAATAACTGATCTGCATGCATCTTATGTGAGGAAATAAAATTCCAATAGTATTTCATCCCTTTATCAACCATTTGTAAATATAAACTCTTATACGTGACATGTAAAAATCAACTAAACATCCACGGGGTAGGGGTCAGATGGAAGCACCAGTCCTTAGCTGGCCTTCCTGGAGCGGGAGACAAAATTTTCAGTCATGGCCTTTCACAACACTTGAGTTTATAGTGAGATTTGGACGTATTTGGAGAACGGGTGATATTTACCGTTGGTGGGCCTGAAAATCTCTTAATTGGACTGGCAGTCGTTAACAGGATTTGAGGTGAAAGGTTACACGGCGATCGTTTTGTAATGCAAATTAAAATGCAGACAAACGCAAGAGTATGTTATTGAAATATCAAGTTTCTATGTGGTTTGAGTTTGGACCTCGTTCAAGAAATTTACGGCACGTACCTTAGTGTAGTGATTCAAATACATGTCTTGGCGTATAAATTTTGCCAACAGTTCATGAGCCAGTCAAGAGTTACTCAGTTTTTTTTTACAGGTAAGTATACAGATATGTAGTTTGGCTGCGATCACGTAGACCTGCTTTTAATCGGAAAGCAAACATTTCAGCATATTTGTCCCATTCAGCTTAGCTTAAGCTGAAGCTGGTTTTCGCAAGAGATATAGACGCATTTTCATTGCATCAGTTTTCAAATACAGGTTAAGAAAACTGAACCTGATACAGGCCTGATTCGTCGATTGAGTAGCTGAGACTCTGAGGTTTCTTCGCGGCTTAGTAGTTTTTGTGATAAATCAACTGGAACCTCCAAACATGAAAGAGGTCGAATAAAAGTTTAAGTGGGTAGCAACATGGCTGTTTCTACGCTTCAATTTACCGAACAATTTGTCCAGTTTCACCTCTTTCTTCTCTATTCAGTGATGAAGTGAAATCGACCCAGCAGTGACTTTAACTAGGCCCTTCAGTCAATCTTGGCCCTTACACAGAGAGGAAAACTCCGAGGGAAGACGGCGAGGAATGACTGATTCGGCCGACTGTGTCTATTTGACCTCTACAAGCGCGTCAACACGGTACTATGACGGTCAACCTTTTTATTGGAGTGGGTATAGTGAATAATTGAGATTAGGAATGTTCGATATTTTGTTTTTCAAGAATTGATTTTAACCACGCTTCATAACATTCGTAAAGCTCGCACCAGACTGTAAACGGCTGAAGGCAGATAAAGTAATTATAAAAACAGCGGATATCTTTACTCTATGATGTGCTTGTCGTGACTAAGGTTTGGGTTGCACACGCACAACCACAAGGTCAGCCTCTTCCGGTAGGTGAAATTGGCCGATAATTTAGTCAACCTGCAAATCCGGCATTCTTTCGCCTGATCGCGGGTCAACAAATGGTTTTTCTTTACCCAAAGAATATTGCTGTTTTGATGGTGTGTGTGTTATTATTAACAACTGTATCAGTGTGGGTCGATACGAAAGGAGCAAACTTGAAATTATTAGCTTAGGAAGTCATAACAGATCAATGGGAAAGAACCACGCAGATTGTGGAAGGGAAAGGTAGCTAGTAACGGAAACATACAAACTTGAAAAATCACAACTCGATTTGTTATATATTGTGTTCAGTTGAATCATGATCATAATTCAATCTTGAACAAACTGTTTAGAACATTCCTAGAAAAATTACGAATGAAATTAATCGCTGAAAGAGGAAGTTATCTTGAGGTGGGCGGGTGGACTGAGAATTTTGGTAAAAAATTGGGGTTTCTTTCAATCTCTGTGCCAGACAGTAAATGAAATTTCTAAGGCGTTTTATTAGTTAAGAAAGCCTTCATTCCATCTTGATTTGAAAGAAAACCGCTATCTTCCACTCAAGTTGATTCGATCATTCTTTATCAAAACAATTTGCATGTTATCACAGTTTCCTTCAGTCAAGTCTCCTCTGTAATTATTGATTACTAAACTGAATAAGAAACTTTATTTGTGCAAGAATCAGTGGCGGGCCAGAATTTATCCAAGTCGTTACATCATCATTACTTCAGATTAAACCCCTCGTTTTGTTATCATTTTCATAATCTAACAATTAAATAGGTCACAATTTTGTCCCTTCCGATGTAGGGTATTTTTTACTGTGGAACATTACCATAGAGATCCAAAAGGGAAGTTATTCCAAATTTTCATCCAAGTGGGTGTGAGTAACATGTGCTGTGACGACGACATGATAAGTGATTTTGCTGTCTAGATTATTCCTCTTTAGCGAATTAAAGTTAACGAGCCATCTATTAGCCAATGATAAACTTCAACATCAACAATTCAAGATTAAAATGTTGATTGAAGATTCGAATCGCTCTGTTAAACACAAATTGACAAGCTACTCTCCGAGCGCTCTGTCACTCAGTTATATATAGATTTTGTGATTTCCCTTTCCTGAAATCCACGAAAATTGAGTTGTTGATATCCGGTGCTTGTGTTCTGCGCGTCGAATGAGGGAAGCCCCATTTCCGGTTAAATCTTTCTTGGCTGGTTGAATGGCAGGTGCTTGACCAATGGAAAAGCCGTATGCGTCACGTGGGGTGTGAATTGTGCGTCACACAGCTGCCCGAAACCTCCGGATTCTTAGCGGATCCTAAACTGCCTAGATTTTGTTTAGTGGGGAATCGAATATGTAGGGTTAGAAAAGCAAGGCTTCAAAAAACGCTAACTTCCTCTCGAATTGTCTGAGGAGTCACCTCTATCCTTCACCGCCTAAGTGCTGGTTCTTCGCGTCTGGTTAATCTTCGCCCTTCGACTACTAACTGTTGATGTACTTTCCGAGAGTGGCGAAATTTCCTAATATATTGGGCACTACTGTTCCTGCCTTTTCCCATCTTCCACTGAGATTTTTCGTGTTATGAGTCGGCTTGAGACTGATCTGAGAAGCACTGGTTTTCACTCTAGGGGAATGTCGTCTGGGTAAGTTCCTCAGAGAGAGTTTCAACTTTTATTTCGTTTCGTGTGAGCAAGTAAATGTTCATCAAGATGGCGCATCGAAAAGACTCTAGTTTGTTGACGATGTTGTGGCAGAACCTCATCGTAATTTTGTCTGGAAAACAACATTCGTAGTGTTATAAATCTCGGTTTTACAACGTGACGAAGGATGGATAAAAGTTTTGGTGATCTGTCCATAGGAAGGTTGAGTTCCACTCCGTGTTCATTTTGCCGCCCCCATAGAGTCTATGCAAAGGGGATCGAGCGAGCTTCCGTACTTATTTTTACTACTTCTTCAAAGTTTCTTCTGGCACATAATTATCACAACGTTTTGTACAATAGTTTAGTGTAACAGGCCGATCTACGACTGCGTTTTTGTTGTTTAATTGTGCCAAGATCACGGCGTCATTTTACGGTTTCGAATTATGCCAAGGCATTGTCGTAATTCTCGACATTCGGAACGTCACGTCTTTGGAAATTATTCTCGTAAGTCGTTAAACTGATATGTTCTATTCTAAACAATGAGTACCGATCGTGGTATTGCTCATGATTTAAAGGTTTAAAGTCTTTTGTTTGTGGCATTTTCGCTCGCGATCTGAAGCAATTTATATTCTTTAGGCCTAATATCAATTCGAGACATTTTCCTTCGGGAGTTCATTTCATCGTCTGTAATTTCATATCACAAGGTCAGGTAGAGGGGAGAGGAGATTTTCTGGTTATTGATGAATTTTCAAGAGATTCCCTAATAACTGTTTTAAACGACAATCGATGCCCAGTCTAGTTAATATTTATTTTCGCACAGTTCTATTTTCTTTATTGCGTTATTGGGGTTACAACGATTTTGCCGCAGGAAATAATCCTAGTCTACTCGCACGTCCGTGATAAATTTGTTTACGACCAGGTACATCCGAACGTTTCACTTGCTGCGAATCGTTTTTCATTTTGTTCGATGACTGCACATAGTCGAGCAAATTCCAGGTCTTATTTCAGTGATCTGATGCTTCATCTCTTCATTTATATTAGAAAAAGGTCAAAAATAGATCAATCCCCTTTTCTCAGAATTCGTCTACTATTCAAAGGGTTTGCTTTTTTGGCATTTTTTGCCTAATTCGTCGCCAAAAAAACTGGCGACAGATGGCGTGGTATTCGAGTTACAAGCCGGCAGACTTCCTACTAAAGTCTTCTTGAGATCTTTTGTCGTTATTTAGGTATGAACGAAATTTTCGAAATGGCTCTTAGACCAATGTGAAATTTGCCATGGTTCGTTCACTTTGTTTACGGCATTGGGGGGCAGGAAATGTAAAGCTTAATAAGGCTAGATACGATTCGTAATCAATTATGCTTAACTTCCAGAGTTTGGGTATGGCAATCTCTTCTTTTTGACAAATATACTGAAACCGCACTTAATCAGAATTCAGCGTTACTTGAAAATCAACATCTGTACCGTACCTGCGGAGATGAAATGTGTGCCATAGTGCGGTGTAAGAGAACTATATATTAAAAGACTTTGATGTTTGGGCTTCTGACACAGGATTTCCAGGTCAGACGGACGCGTGTCTTATATAGTACTCTGGCAATGCTAGTTTTATTGCTCAATCATTTGTTAGGCCAACCGAGAGGTTCAACTCATGTTATTTTAGAGCATAAATTCATACAGCTCTTTGTTTTGTTGACACCAATTCTGATTAAATAACAGGACCTTCATTGCATCTTTACTCAGCTGATTGTTGCATTTCGCTGATTGTTTGCCACGATAATAGCGTTGTGTTGCGGTTAGTTCGTTTTCCAAAGGTTTTCCAAACACTCATTTCTATCATCGTCATTTTTGCTAGTTCCAAGTTGGTAACACTGTTAAGTCTATATTTAACATCACCACGGGGGACGTTAGATATCGAACGAAATGTACCTTGTAAGGTCAGAGGATGGCCACTTCTTCCACTGTGAAAAAACGAAAAAAAACTTTAATCGATGGTTTGCCGTAACATTTTGACGGGAGGTTAAAGTTTATTTTGAAACATCAACTTATTCTTATCTCTCTTCAAACAAATGTTTTTGATGGAAAGAAACTGTTAATTATGCATCCTAAAACATGTAGTCCAAGTGTTTGTTGTTTGTTATTCTTTTCCGTTCTCGACCATGTATGGTTGTGTTTCGTTTAGTTTTATTTAATCCTCCTTAGAGTTTGTCCGAACCCTTACAAGGAATCATACAAGGTCTCAAAATCTATTTCAAGGAAAGATTTTCATTTTTACAAAAACAACTCTGACCATTATGGAAAGTTTTGGGCCTTTTAAAAACACTATTACTGAGCTCATTTAGACTAGTTGGTCCTCAGCTGTTTTACTGCCTTCAAGTTACAGAACACGAGTGTAAATGACATGCAGACTTCAGGAACATCATTGTATTTCAAATTTTTTTTCTCAAAGTTTGAAGCATCCTTAAGATTTCATGATGGAATTATCAGTGGGTTGTTGAGAAATTGTGTATGGGTGGTGGTCTCTTTTCTAGGATTTCAAAAGATATCACAAAATGTGCAGAAATGTCTTACAAAAACAGTTGTCATGTCATCCTCCCTGTGTTGCTAGCACAGTTAATAATAATATTATGACTCAAGTATCAGTGTAATCAAGAAAGGATTTTGAAATGATACAAATCTTAATACTTTCATTGAGTGAACAATTATGTTTCTTTACATTAGTTCTTTAAAAATATTTGAAATGTCTTCTATATTTCATAAGGTGATTTTTTTTCAGAAAATTGCCTTTAGATTGTGCATGTTAAACTGCAAAAATTATGAGACGAGTGGGAAAAGTTGTGACCAAAATAGTAATATTATTGTTAAACAAGATTCTGATTGGTTTGCTTGATCTTCTATTTAAAATCATCTGGGTGAAGTGTAATTTGCTTTCGTTTGAAATCAGATTATTGCACAATCTTGCGCAGAATTTCTCCTATGCTGAACATTAACAAATACTTTGTACAATTTTGGATTGGAGACATACTTGGTGGAAAAGTGAAGCTGCACAGGTGATAAAATGTAAGATACTAAAATTATATCATCTCTTATCAAAGCATCCATGATCATAAGATTTAGGTATCAAAGATGAGGGAATTTTCCAAGTGGATTCCAATGGTTTAAGCTATTTTCCGTTCAGACTTCAAGCTGTGCTTCACTTTTAAGAAGAAGCCTTGCCTATGAAAAAGTAATTAGGCTGTACCTTACATTTTTGGAAAATAAAATTGTTACACTACCCTTCTAAAAGCAGGAAAAGTATTTTGCTTTCTTATCACTCTGTATGACAGTGTGATATCTTTAATCCACTAGTTTGATACAGGATCATTTGGTAAGCTAGTAACTAAAGTAATGAACTTATTCGTCTAAGCAAACTCAGGATTTTAATTAAAATACAGTTTAAAAGACATAAATAGTGGGTTGCAGATGTTTGTTCTGTTGTATTTGTGTCAGTGTGATTAGAGACTGAGATTATACAAGTGATGTTTTAAAATTCTTGGATTTGTAACACCATTGCAATTTCTGGTTGACCTCAAGTATTACAATTTTTGTTTGGAAATCCTTTGAATTTATTTCTTATTTTAAACATTACCTATATACAAAAACCAATGATAATCTCCTTAACTCTTTGCCAATCTTATCATGATGGTGTGATTTTTTTTTTTTTTTTTTGTGATTTTATAAACAAAAAATATTGCAACACACCCCAGTTCTTCTTTAGGGGTTTGCCATTCCTTCTGAAGTGAAGATTGTTCCACACTGTTATCAGGGGCATAGCCAAGATTTTTCAAAGGGGGGTTCACAGAGGCTACTCACCATTTACACCGCTGCTCTCCCGCATGTATCAGCAGGCTCAGTCATATTATCGCAACATGAAGGCCCATATCAATGGCTTTTACGGCCAAGATATTGTCATGGCATTTTCACCACCTGAATATTGTTGGTTGTTTGCTCTAAAGAAGACTGACCAGGGGGGGGGGGGGGGCCACGGGCACCCCAGGACCCCCCTGGCTATGCCCTTGGTTATCACATTCAACCAAGAATCTAAACGTCACTAAACCTGTGTATTTGTTTCCAGGTTAGCTATTCATGAGCGCGAGAGGAAAGAAGCACAACAAGAGAGGGCAAAATTACGGAGACAGCCTTCAGTAAGTGAGCTTTTATTGTGGTGTCAGCACATTACAAATAAATAACAAATAAATTGAAACCAACCAAGAAACAGTGCAAGTTGACCAGTTAGCTCCTTTAAGTTTAGTGCCTTTCATTCATTTAAATATATCAGTTATGGTTACTTTGGAAAGATATTTGTCAAGTGTAGGGGGAAAAGGTTGATGGATCTTATCTGTTGTTTTTGTGATTCTTCCAAATGAGTTTGTTAGCATTATGGCCAGATTTAGCCACATTAGAATCTGTTTGACAAACCAGAAGTTCATATTCATTGAGGTCACAATTTTGAAGCTGGATAGTCAGGAAACAAAAGAAAAATACTTTCATGTCTGAGCATGTTTGAAAGTCTATTTATGCAAGTGGTTTCATGAATATTCTTTCTTTTGTTCAATTGGTCACGTTTGTTGATACTGAATTTTATGTAATATTTTAATAGTGGTTGTCTTCACTGAGACTAAGGGATGTCAGGGTACATGACAAGAATTGCTCAAGGAATAGTCACATTGAGCCAAATGTTGTATTTCTTTCTTTTGGTTAAATGTTTTTATCTGTGGAATCTAGACCCTATGCTGTTTTTTTTCTCTACTTCAAGGAGTTTAATCATTTTATGTTGCAAACAGATAACTTAAAAATTATAACCTGCCTAGAATTTATGGGAATGGATTTATTTGTCTTGGTTTTTGCTTGCAAAAGGGCAAACAGGGCAACTTACTTGAATTTGTTATTCTAATTTGGTTGCATTGTAGTTTAAATTTAGAATGATTTGATTTTGTTTACAAATGAGGAAAGGCATCCGGCTTGTAATGCCCTAAATAGGGTCAACTTGCGTAATCTCCTAATTGGATTTGAAAGGGATTTTTTTCTGGAAGTTCCAACATGGAATAGTTTTGAAAGATAGTTGCTTCCTTAAATTTAAATCAAATCTGCTGCTTTAGATACAGATACATGTTGTTCTCATCCTAAATACCTTCACTGATAGTGAAGAAATCATTTTGCTTGTTGTGCAATCCATTGGGTTAACCAAAGGTCAGCTCTGAATCTAGGTTGAAAGATGCACATTATGTATTTTCCTGTCAGCATTCTTTTGTCATAATGCTGTAAGATACTGGGTAACTTTTTAAAGTATTGTCGCATTAGCAAGAATGACTGAAGTGAATTTGTTTAATTGTGAGAGAAATAGTATCTCTGAATTTGTTTTGATTTCTGATGGATCCCAGAAGCTTGGTAACCAGCTTTGTGCTTTTTAGAAACAGTCCTCCTCACCACACAGATTTCTAACATCCCTTGATAACTTGTTATTTATTTGTAACAGAATCAAAATTTGCCACTGTGGTGTCTTTTCATATTAGATCTTACTCAATAAACAGTAACAGTAATTGACATGTCCTTTTCAGAACACTGGCAACCTCCCCCTATTTGCCGAACCCAGGAAGGTATGTAGAACGTTGATAAATTGATAAACAAGTGTGTTTCATGGTGCAATTTATTTTGCTGTGATTGGCTTTTTGTCTCTGTATATTGAAGAGTTGCTCTGTCCATGAACAAATTCTCCCCATCCCCCCCCCACCATTCCCATCCACATTCCAGGCATGTTTGTATGTGTTAGAACCCTTTCTTGATGACCTCAGTAAATCATCCAAAGCCAACTGCAGCAAACCTGACTTAATTTCTAGCAGAATCATGAGGTCATTTATTGCCATATCCCTGAATCTGAACAAATGTGAAATAAATTTAGTAGTGCTCATGTGAGCTTACTTGATGTGGACGACCAACATAACTACATTTCGTTCAAGTTATGTCAAATTAAATTCCATTTTGTGTCTGAGTGGTGTTGGAGGGAAAAAGCATTTGTCTCACTCATTACGTTTTCAAATACTTTTGACAAGAGGGTTTGTGTGGTTGCAAAGTTTATGAAAAGACCACTCATGAAAATGTCATTTTAGAAACTTGGTTAAGGGTTGGTTTGAGGGTTGTATGGGAAGAGGCAAAAGTTTTTATTGCTCTTGGTGATATATCTCCTCTTGGACCCAAGAGGTATAATTCATTCTTTTACTTTGTAGGTTCAACCATCAGCTCAGGACGCCCTTCAGCAAAAAATCCAGGTAACTTATAAAATGTTACATTTCATTTTCAAGCTTGATATATATTATATTATTTGTCTTTTGACATTTCCAATGATGTGTATGGTTAACCAGGGCTGTGGACTAGCAGTGCCTAGTGGCCCCTGGCCCCTTTCCTTGTAGATAAGTTACAAGCAATTGGTGTTACATCAAGTTAACAAGTTTGTGTATTCTCATTATCTGGTTACTGGATTACGAAAGGATACTTTTGGGAGAAGTTACATGTTAATCACTTTCGGGAGTTAAAGGGTTCATATTGATATATTTTTTAAATTCCAACAGGCTACGCTTGGAACATATGACACCATTGCACCGGTTCTCCAACATCACAATCATTTGATCGGAATTCCAAGACTTCCACCAACACCTGTTGAAGGGCAGAAGTTTGTGTTTGATCGCCACAAAGCCAAAGATGCTAAATCATCTCCCAAGAACCACAAACTAAATGGAGTCATAAATAGCGCTGGACACTTGGCCACTAAATCTCCCCTCACAAAGTCTAATAACACAATTCCTCCCTCCAGGAACTCAACTCTAAATCTTTCAAAATCTCCAACTCTGAGTAATGAAGCTATCACCTCTAAATCAGCTGATGCAAGGAAAGTTCTGTCAAATATAAAATCCCCAACTGTTAAGGAAGCAGCTGTATCAAAACAAACCAATTCAAAGAAGACTTTAACACACCTGAAATCTCCACCTGGGAAGGAAGCTACAACTGTCAAAGCAGTTGAATCAAAAAAGACGTCATCACAGCTAAAATCACCCACCCTTAATAATGGTACACTTACGAAATCAGCAGAGATGAAAAAGACTGACATGAAGCCAGTTGTCAATGGCAATGTTAAACCTCGGCAAAATGTTGAAAAGGAAAAGGATAAATCGGTCACAAAAGTTAAAGGGATAAAGGATGAGAAAAGCCTTCCCGAGGACCTGAACAGTGACCTTCACAAAGGCCAGAACCAAAAGTCAAATCCAGCCTCAAAGGGGAAACCTCCGAAAATCAAACTCTCCTTGCCTGACAGGTAAGAGGGCAGAAAGCCTCAAGATTTTAAAAATTTTGTGTATGATTTTCATGCTTTACACCCTAGCGTCAGTATCTTCATTCCTGCACTATTCTCTGTACATTCCATTTGGAATTGATGAGGAGAATCTGTTTTTCATTGACAATCAGTGAAAGCTTCTTAGGGTGGGAATCATTTCCTTTTTTCTCCTGATCTTGTTGATAAATGATTCAGCAGTACTATTTGTAAGGAGAAATTAGATGCTGGTCACTCTTAAGGGTTTAGAGGGGACTAAACACACAGCATGTGGGGTAGAAGGGAGAAGCAAGAAAAATACTTGTAATGTATGTTAACTTGTAAATATATTTATTTTACAACAAAGTTAAATACAGTTGTCTTTTCCATCGCGTTGCAATGAAGTGCTTTGAAGAAGCAACGTGAGAGATGTTTACAGAGGTCAAGATGAAGACCTCAGCCATTTTGTTCTGTTCTCTTATTAATCAGTCAACCCAGAGGTTGAAAATGATTTTGTTTGATTTTCCCTTAATATGAAAAAAAATATATTTGATTTGTTCATGTAAGTGTGAATATTTTTCCTGCCCAATTTGTTGAAGGTTATATTTTCTTGTTTGACTCATTCCAAGCTTCTTTTTATTTTTTATTTTTTTCCTTTCAGGAATCTACCCGTGTCTTCTGTCAAGGTATGAGGAATTGTTTTTTTAATTTAATCTTGTTATAGCTCGAGATGACTTATCCAAGATTTTCTGGCACAATTTTTCAAAGTTAAATTTTTCTAATATTGCTAATGAAATCTGTTAGTCAGTGAATATTTATTTCATGGAATATTTAGTTCAACTTTAAAGGATAACATTGGAAAGCAATTAAAAATTAAATGAGGTGATTGATACAACAGCATTTAAGGCTTGTCTTTTTTGTTTTGCTTATTTCTTTGAATTTTGCAATACAAAAAAACCCTACAATGATACAGATGATCTTGAACTTTTGTTTTTGCTTGAGGAAGTTGTAGTACTATTGTTTATCTTCAGTGGGTGGAATTTTTTTTGGTTGAAATGTTAGTAATACTATGTTTGCTCCTCCCACTTAAGAATTTTAAATGAAACTGAAAGATGTGTCTGACATGCAACACTATTGTTACATTTGAATTTCCTCTTCAGAGTTACAGCTTGTCCTTTGAATTTTGTCAGTGTGATATTAGGAACAGTATTCAGGGGTTTCAGAAATGTTTTCAGCATGAGGGCAACTGGTTTTCACAGGCAGGCAAAACTTTTTTAACTGAACTTCTTCATGAGATAAACTTTCCTCCAGATGGTCACACCAGGTGGGCAAAACTGTCCTCACAACTGGTCAATTTGCCTGGTGCCTGGTCCTCAGTGAAACCCCTGGGTATTATTAACAATACAAGGCTGTGCTCTAAGGAAGATTGAATGGAGCCCACTGCTCTGAAACTGTGAAATCCAGGGTTCCCAGCATATACTTTTTATGAAAAAGCTAATTAAAAATTCCTTAGCTGCCCAAGAGCAAAAGTAAGGTGCCAGGGGCCACTGGGTGCTGCTAGACCACAGCCTTGCAATAAATAAACTGCCATAGGTAAAGGAAATGTGTCTGTAGCCATGCAATAAAACACTCTGGGCAGTTATGATAATAAAAATTTTGTTTTGGTTTGCTGTGAGAGGCAAGTTTTATCCTCTTTTACAACATCTCCTACAACAGCTGTTTGTTATTTCATTTGAAATTACCTCTGTTTCCCTTTTTGTAGTAGTTCGACTATCAGAGCTGTTTAATGGTGATGAATTGTGTTTGTAATTTTCTGCAAATTTTCTCGACAAAAATGTCTGATGTTGATGTGGGTATGTTTGGTGATTTGCAAAACAAATGTCTAAATATGGTGTCTGCTGAATTTAGAATGTACTTTACTTCACCAGATGACAAAAGAAGACTGTTTTAATTTTAAAAAAAATCCTTTTTGTATATTTAGTAAAAAGAAATGTGTGCCGGGTATTAGTTTTTTATATGGTTCGTTGTTGTGAATATAATTTCCTTTGACTATCAGAAAAATATCACACCTTCATTTCATCAGAAAACTGCACTTGCCTCTAAAGGGCTTTCTCTATTATGAATTTCATTGATGGTTTATTGTTTTTTAGTAAGACCCTACCCTCTGCTAGGTATGAGGGAATTAAAAGGTACAACTGTATAGATGAATTAATGTAGATGTATCATGTTTTTTTTTGTCTCTTTCAAACATCTATATGTCTCGTAGCCTTTTATTAGATGTGTCTTTTTCAACCTTAAGCATGTAGTAAAGTTTAAAATTTTTAATGCAGAAGGTAATGTCTCATTGAAGAGTCGGAAAGTCTAGGAACTGATCAATAGCAGTTGGGCAGTGACATTAGTGTATTTTTCAAAAGTTTATTGTGCCAAAGAAACAGATTACAAACAACTGTTTTATTTTGGTCAATTAATACACAGTTTGCACACAGCTTTCATTTAATAGGGCACTACTGCTCCTGGAATATTAAAAACCTGAAAGTGAAAACCCAAAATGCTTTTATTAATTATATCTGGAGTCTTCAGGATACGTTTATGACAGGCAATTTCTATTAAGCCAGAGTGAAATTCTCTAGATGGAATTAGAATTTTGTTGACACAGTGATCTAAACCAATAGTGATTCAGGCATCACTTTATTGAAGCGACTGCAGGTGAACAGTGTAGCCCTGAATGCAATAAGTCCTTTCCTTTATTGAGAAATAGTCTCTGGTACTTTGTCTTTTTACCATTTTCAGTTTTCATTTGGATTTTGTATTTTTCTGTGATCAAGGAAATTACTCCAGGATCCATTGTCTCTTGAGTTATCCTTTAAAAACCTTTGCTCTTCAATGATAGTCTGTTTCTGCTAAGGCTAAAAAGGCAGGTGCTTTAAGGTAGATAACAGTGTCTCTTTGATCTAGATACTGTTTAAATTCTGTCAAATTTACTTCCTCTTTATTGATGTCTTACTCCCTGATTTTAATGAGAAAAATTGTCATTGTTGGATATTTCTCTTTGATTTTCACAGAATTTAGACCTGTGTTGTGTTTGTATATGACCTTCTTTTTTGTCTCAACAGTTTGTGTTGGTTTGTGTTATCTTTCAACTCAATTTATTTAATGGATGTGGCTGATAGTTTCCTTTTTTTCATATCTAACAGCAAGAAAACCTTTCCATGAGTGATCATCCAACCAATGTGGAAAAGATCATTGAGGTACTATATATTTTGTTTTGTCTTACTCTACATTGCATTGTAGGTGGAACAAAACATTTTACTTCTATTAAATGAAAGGGAACCCTACTCCTTTGGAGCATCTGTCGAAGAGACATTTGAGTAAGACTAACTCACTGTATTTTCTCCCCTTTGTATTCTTACACAAGTAGGTAATTTCTGTTTGGTTGTTTTGAATACCACATTTATGATGGAAGTTCTGCATCTTACTTTTGCCACAATGAAAACGATAGATCTCTGTTGGGGATGATAATTTGTGAAGACAGTTTTGTTGAATGGAAATGCTGTTGATCTCTTTGTTTTCCTATGCCTACATGAAACATATCATTTGAACTGTGATGTTCTTAAATAGCAGGGAAATGGAATTTATAATCCTGAATTAGTAGTAGAATAGAGTTGGTATTGTTAAAGATATCTCTAAATTTCAAGCCCAATGCTTATAAATTCTATAAGGTAACTTGAATAATAAAAACAGAATTTGTCTCAAAGTTTAGCTGCAGGTGTAATTGTGCCATTTTCTGATTTAAATTGTTGACATCAGTTTAAAGTTCAGACTCTGTTGTAGGAAAAATGACCCCCAGTGTGCTTGATGTCTTGTCTTTATACAATACATGGTCATTTTACTTAAATGTACTCTTCATTTCACCCTAGGCGGTGTGCGCACTTCGATTGCATTGCATTGTGGTAGCATTATTTTCAGTATGGCAGTAAAAGCGGTAGAAATGGGTAGAGTTTGACTGAATATTCTGTAAAAGTTAGGCCATTTCTTTTTCCTTTCATTATAAGTAAATATAGTTTGATATATTCTGAACGTGTAGAAGTATTTTTCGTGCGTATTTGTCACATATTATATCGTTCTCAAGGACAAACACAAGCACTGTATTGTAGCGTGTAATTTGTGACTGGTTTTCTAGCAGATCAAATTTGTTGCACGTCGTAGTTTGAAGCCTTTCAAAGATTTGTAGGGCCACTTGATCCTTCTTCAACAGCTCTGACCAAACGTGCTCAAATGCACTCCAATGGTACAAATGTTTTATGCATTTGAAATGATGGTGTTTGAGACCCTTCTGTGGAGCAAAGAGGCCCATTGTTGTGTTTAGTGTGTTGCGTTACACAGCGTTACTACTGCAAGGGCATTTATCAATCGTGTTGTAAATCTACTTTCCTAAGTGAAGGAAAATTAAATGATAGCGAGTTTTGTGGGGTAAATCTTTTATCTTGATCATTGAATGAAGGACAGTTTAGTTAGAGCAATGAAAAGAGTCACTTGATCCATGAAAACCACTACCTTGAGTGAGGCGACTCACCGGAAAGCGGGAAAGTAAAAGGCAGTCAGCCGTTGAAAGGTGTTGATAGGCCAGTGCGTCTCCTACCATTCGCTAGCGCTTTTAAATCTTCTGCTCTCAAAGTTTAGCTCTTATTAGAATATCTTTTGATGACTTTCCTTTGCGATGTGATAATAAGGGTCAGTTTTGAGGTGTCATAAATCTCCATCTGTATGTTCTTCAGGTTTGGCAAAGCTGGATGAGATTGTGTTACAAAAGGCAATATTTTCTTCTAGGCGTGTGCTATTTTCTTTGTTTCAGAGTATACTTTTCTCCTGAAGTAATAACTCCAGAGATACATTTCTCAAAACCCTGAAATAGGTTTCCTCTATATATTCTCGCAGGGTATTTTGAAACTCTGTACGTTTTTACTAAACGTGGAGCGTGACAAATTCGTTCATTCTTAGGAGGCGTGGAGCTTCTCCTTTTATGCTCGGTGGAAAAAGTTCGTGTATTACAAGGTCTCTGTCTCTCTAATATTTGTTTGCATGTCAAGGGTCAATTCACAGTTGAATAACTCGCATCTAGGAATATAATTACTGACTTTGAAATTATTCATCCCGCCATTGGTTGTGAGTGTAACTGTTGCCATTTGTGTCGAGATTCTTAGGCAGATTGTAGTTTGGAGTCTTTCTAAATAACGTCAGTTGCCTTCTAAGAATGAATTCATCACAGAGGAATGACAGGAGCTGTGCAGGCCCATCAAATGTTTTAACTTTTGAAGGAATAGCAACAGACAGTGAATCCCCATTACAATCCACGTATATTCACGCCGCATCTCGCTGCCACAAAGATGTTCACTCTAATGCATCAAGATGCAAATGACTCAATTTTTGTTTTACGATCATGATGCAACGCCATCAGAGTGCGCACACCACCTGATTTCACCCATAACATATTTGAAGTAACTATGTTTTAGACATCGACACTCCATTTGTTGTGTATTAACCATCTCTTGAGTGAAAAATTATGTTGTGAGTAAAATCATGATTCAGTTGGTCTAGCTATTTTGTAACTATTAAGTCCCTTTGTCTGTATTTGATTTATACAGTTGTGGTTTATTTTGTTGGTGCTGTTTGTAAAAAAAAAAGAAAATGCTGTGTATGCAATTATTATGCACAGTCTGCCTTACCTTAAACCATGAAACATTTGCTAGATTTCTCTTTCATTTCTGATAAGTAATATCATGAAATTGTCGTCTGAAAGAAGGTTTTTCTGGGGTGAAACCAAAAAATAAATAAATAAAGGAAAAAGACAACTTGTACAGCAGTATTGTGCTATTTACAAACTTTGATCGGAATGTCTTGTATGGTTGGCAATCATATTTAGAGGTTTGTGCCTCCCTTTCAGTGCTCAATAATGAGATAATTGAGGAGAAAGAAAAGAAAGAAGGAACATTTAATTGTATTGTACACAATAGTTAATATCAATTTTATTCTTAATGTACAACCAATTTTACTAAGTACTTGAAATATTACGTTGTGCTTGCCAAACAGGCAACTTTTGCTACAAATTTAACTGCTTAAATTTTTTCCTACTGACTATGGCAACCAAGAATGTAAATTACTACATACCCACCCCTCCCCTAAATCCTTTAACTCCCAGAAGTGATGAACATTTAACTTCTCCCTATGCTATCTGAACATAATCCAGCAAACAGGTAATGAGAATACTCAAACTTATCAGGTTCAAGTTGTAAGCTATCTTAATCTGACACCAAATTCTTGTAACTAATTTACAAGGAAATGTATGGCAGCTAGAGGAGAGAATGAACAATCGGATCATGAGAGTTAAAGAGTTAATTGTGGTCAGTTGACTTTTTTTGGCTTAGGGGTGGGAGTGTTGGTGTGCCATTGCTCTGACACCTACATCAATCCCAGCATATTATATTCTTGGACTCAAAATGTTTGCTTATTATTTATTTATTTATTTGTTTTTTGTTTGTTTATTTGATAGGAGATGCAACAGGTGGCTCCACCTCTTACAGGGATCCACACCCCAATCAAAGGAGGGAGCTCTATCTTTGCCTTTCATCGTAATAGTATTCAAGAACCTTCAGTGCTTCCAGTTTTACCAACAAAGAGAAAACCAAGCGGTAAGGGGTCAAGGATGTACTTGTGTGCAGTTGTGTTCTGTCAGTGCAATTACAAATGCTTTCAGAGAATCTGAAACTGTAGGTGAAAACAAAATTGTAATTTTCCCTTGTAGATTCATTGTTTGTTGATTTATTACAGTTAAAGGCCAAAAAAAAAAAATAGCCTAACATTCACCTGAAAAATCTTGCCAGCTATTTTGGCATAAATAAGTCAGTATCATTTTTTTGCTTCAGAAATGTTACTTTCTCAAGTATATGATCATTTTTACATCATTTTGATGAACAAATTTCTTTTGCAAGGAAAAATTAAGAAGAATTTAAGGGAAGAAAATGTCACAGAAAAGTCATGCATTTTTAATTTTTTTGGAAGAGTATGAACTTTGTTGCAAGACAACTGACCAAACCAACAAGAAAGCATCAATTTCAATGACTGAAAGTGCCATTTTTTTGTCACTAAGGTGGTTTCTGCTACAATAGGAACCTGTGAATCACAATTTTACCCATTACTTTTTCCTCTTACATTGCATTAAATAGAAAGCACTGAAGGCAAGAAAGACAGTGGGAATGATGTGGTTCTGTTGGACGATGACCTAGTCCTTACTGATGACAGCGATGATGAACATGTAAGTTTTTGTTTCCTGTTGTTATCTTTTGTCAACCCATTAACCTGTGTGAGTTACAAATAAAGAATTTCTCCTGACATTATCAACACAAAAACAAACAGACAAGCGATGAAAGTAAAGGAAAATATCAACAAGGGGATTATTAGTTGATTTGAAACAAATTCTCAGAACTGACACTATGAAGAATTGTATGGCAGACGATAAAGAGAATCACCGATGGGATCTTGGAACTGAAAGGGTTAAATTTGAATCTGGGCCTTATGCAAGTAATCAGAAGGGCGAGAAATCTCTATTTTACTGGAAATCATAGGATCATCTGTATGGAAATTGAAACTTTTAGTGAACAATTCTTTACAAAGTAATTCAGATCGTGAACATTTTACTATTTCTAGAATGTTTTGAATATATTTATGTGCATGCTGTTCTTGATAATCTAGTTTTTATAATTCTTTTTAATACAGCCCACGGTGTAAACTACTGGGTTACCAGTAATTGTATTAGCTATTAAAGTTTATTTATTTATTGAAAACAGTTACTAATTGTTGTGCTGGTCTCTCTCATAGGATAACCCAGTTACGCACACTTCACCCTCAAAGACTGAGAGGTGAGTACGGCCTTAGTTAATAAATGAATGCTAGTTTAAGAAATATGACTTACTGTGATTTGTGATTGATGAACAAGGGAAAATAGCTACTCTCTACAGAAATTAAACCCAGGATTGAATGGTTTTAGTATAATTTCAGAGCTGAGCAGAGTTTCCAGCAATCTGATTGGTCGAGCAGTTCCTTATATGACGCTATATAAACTGCTCCACACGGTTTATATAAAATGTCAAAATAAAATGTTAATAAATGTTACTAAACTGTTATGATTTTAGAAATTTCTGTAGTTCAGCCCTGAAAGTATACTAAAACAATTATTCGCCTCGGATTCGGTGAATATTGTTGAATAATCCCCTCGATTTCGTCTTGGGGATTATTCGGTGATATTCACCTCGCCTTCAGCGAATAATTGTTAATTAGTATAATTTCAGAGCTGAGCAAAGAGTTTCCAGCAATCTGATTGGTCAAGCAGTTCCTTTATATGACGCTATATAAACTGCTCCACGTGGTTTATATAAAATGTTAAAATAAAATGTTAATAAAATGTTACTAAAATATTATGATTTTGAAAATTTCTCTGTTTTTCAGCTCTCAAATTATACTAAAACAATTATTCGCCTCAGGTTCGGTGAATATTGTCGAATAATCCTCTCGACTTCGTCTCGGGGATTATTCGATGATATTCGCCTCGCCTTCGGCGAATAATTGTTAAATATCAGCATCCTTTGTTCTTTGACAATTAGATTTTATAATGCTGTGCATTTGTCCAGTAACTGATCACTGATGACATCAAAATGTGGTAAAACAAAAAAAGGTTTTACCACGTTTTGACATCTTTTGTGATATGTTGCTTTACAGACCCACAGCAACATGAATCTCTGTTTTATGTGACAAAAAAGCAAAATGTTGTTGGTAGAAACTATACTTCCCTGAGTCAGCGTTCACTTTAATGTACTAATGCTGCACTGTTCTGATAGGAATGCACATCGTCGCTCCCATTCAACATCATCAAGTGGAAGCAGCAGTGACGACAGTGACTCAGACAGCAGCGATAGTGATAGTGATTCTAGTGCTTCTGACTCAAACAACAATACTAAAGACAAACCAAGGAAATCTCCCGTTCATGTAGCTTCATCCTCTCCAAAGGTAAACTAGGGAAACACTATCAGTGGCCTGTATCAAGTTGTTAAAAAGCATGTAATCATGGAGAGGCTCGTTAAAGCAGGGCTTTGACACTAACAGTAGCCCACTATCAACAGACTAGTAGAAATTCAGTTTTGGCTAGGAGTTTTGGATTTCCACTAGCTAGTTTGGCTAGTAAACAAACTGAAGTTGTTGTAATATTTAAGATGTGACTAGCCACTTGGCTAGTAAGTTGAAAAATTAGTGTCGAGCCCTGTTAAAGGAAAAAGGATACACAACCTGTTAACTCTTTAACTGCCAGAGATGCTTAACTTGTAACCTCTCCCTATAATTTCCATACGCTATCCAGCAAACTGGTAATGAGAAGACTTAAACTTATCGGGTAGTAGTTGTTATCTGGATCTAACACCAAATTCTGGTAACTTATGTCCAAGAAAATGTGTCACAGATAGAGCAGAGAATTAACAATCAAATTGTAGTGGTGAAAGGGTTCAAATGTGGTGGTTTTTTGTTTTGTTGTTGGTGGTGTTGTTGCACAACACAATTGCCAGACCAAAAATTGTTTGTTAAGGAAAAATGCTTGTTAGGCAGAAGTAGTGACCATAAATTGGACTTTAACTCCAGGTTGGGAATATTAATGTTGAAGCTGGTTATCTTTCTCTTGCTGACTGTCTCTAACAATAAGTTGGTTTCTTTTCAGCATACAAGTGGACGTAACTGGGGTTTAAACCATATTGCCAATGCACTTAATCAGTCATCACCATCGCAAACCACTAAGACAAAACCAAGTCCATCAGCTGCAAACACGGTTGGAGGAGACGGTGTCCGTGGAAACCAGGTTGCTCCTGCTGCTAATTCAAATATGAGCTGTCTTAACTCTCATGTCGCGAGAAGCCCTGTGGCAGCGGCATCCGAGGATAGTTTTTTATCATTTGCGGAAGGCCTTTTTGACCTCAGCTCGGACTTAAAAAATGGAGTGGACATTGAGTCATTAACAGCTAAGCTTGACCTTCCCCTCCCAGCAGAAATGAGTGAAGGCTCAGCTGAACCAGTAAGTGCTCTTCCTGTTGAAGATAGTGCAACAACTCTGAAGACGCAACAACCCAAGAATGACAAGAAGGTAAAAAGGAGATCTTCCAATGTGGAGTCCAAGTTGAATACGAGCCAGGAGAAAGGTCCAACCAAATACTCACCGAAAAAACCTGCTAACTCCAAGAAAACAGACTCTGTCAAAAACTCTACAAATCTCAAAGTTAGCAATGGTTGTACTGATGATAGTGCTAAAAAGGTCACTAAAACAACAAAAACACCAAATGGAATAGTCACAAAAAAATCGTTCAAAAAGATATCTGAAACAAAGGGTGTTAGTAAAACTTCTGTGAGTAATGAAGCAGTGAGGGAGACCAGTGAAGTTGTTGATGATGAGGATATTTTTGTGGATATTGTTAGCATTGAGCCAAGTCCAGGAAGTGACAATAAAAAGGTAGAAGTCAAGCAGACAGCAAAATCAAAAGAGACTGAAAATCCTAAAGGAGTAAAAAAGAAACCTGTGACAACAAATGGCCTTAGTAAGCATGTGAATGGTGATGGACTATTATCAAGTTTGATATCAACAAATGGAACTAAAGATATTTTGGGGAAGAATGTTGAAATAACATATGATGAAGTCAACAAGCCAGAGTCTCTTATAGTAAAAATTGACTTGTCACTGCTGAAAAGGATACCACAGCTTGCAAGTAACATTCCACCCAAACATTCAGTTTTGTCACCCACAGTTGAAACCAATGGCAGCAGAGATGCGATAAATTCTCCAGAAGTGAAGATTCCAAAGCGAAAATTATTAGATGTAAAGCCGGTAGAACAGGAAGTTTCCAAGAAAGTGAAAAGTAACAGTGAGGATGCTAATAGGTAAGGGGAGGTGACGACTTATGAAAGCACTGCAAGGTTTGTGTGATATGCTCAGGAAATTATTTCTACTATGCTATCAAAGACATCATTCAACCTTTCTCTACCCCGGTTTTACCCCGTCCCCCAATGCAAGTAGAAGAAAATTCTGACGACAAAATTTGCTGCAAAAGTTGTTCCCTATGCAACTTTAGTTTAGCCACTTTTTAACAAACCAAATTTCTCTTATTTTGATTACTCTATGTTTGGGTTGAAAAATTAAAAACAAGGTAAGGAATATGGGTTATGTTTAAGAAGAAGTTTTCACTTGACTTGGAGTAGAAGTGTAAAAGTAAATGTTTTGAACCAGCAGAACAAAACCTCATGAGCAATCGTTGAGTTCAAGCGGTAACAACACTCGACCTCCCAAGGATGGAACAAGGAAGCGCAGTCCAAGCCAGGAGAAAGATTCTCATCGAATTAAGCGCCAGAAACAAGACAATGAAAATAGCAAAGATCATGATTCTTCACCCGGTTTTCAGAATGGCTCTGTCAATGAAAATGGAATGGATTTAGTGGATAATGGTGTCATTTCTCACACATGCTTGTGCAACAAAACCAGCAATGTTGAAAAGAAGAGAGAAGTTGACATTTCTAGGTTTTATGATCCAGAACCCAAAGTGTAAGTTAGATTCATTTCTTTTCGCCAGCTGCCTAACAGTTAAAGCAAGAAGCACAGAAGAATTAGCCCTCACACTCTCAGGAGTGATCAAGTCAGAATTTCTCCTTTCAATATCAATACCATTAAAAGCAGTCGGGTGGTGAGAACTAAGAAAAACATCATTAACAAGATTGTAAGTTGATCCTGTACCAAATTCTCAAAACTACAGTAACATAAGAATTACATGGCAGACAGTAAGGAGAAACAACAATGAAATTGTCAAGGTATTCCAAAGAAATGAACACTGTAATTTGAGGGGAAAAGCTATTAAATGTTTGGACATTGTTGAAATGAATTTTATCTTAGTTATGAGAATGTTTTCTGTTTCTTGACAAATCCTGATGAGCCCTGTTAAAGTTACAACAGTATTATAGATTATTTATCATATTTTTCAGACCTTATGGACCAGACCACTACCTTGCAGAGGCCAAGAGGCTCAAACACAAAGCTGATTCCTCTGTAAGTTTAAAGATTTAGGTCAACTGTTAGATAAGACTTCATTTACTTGTAACCTCTGATCATCCATTAGCTGCTTTTTCAGTGCAGCAGTTACTACCCCAGAGTACTTTAAAAAAAACTCACCCTGCACAGCCATACCCAAATTTTGTTTACTTATTCAGTAAAGTTCTGAAAAATTAAATATAGCTGGAAAAAGTGCTGATGTGTACTTACAATGTTTTGCAGACTGACAAGGAAGCTAAAGCCTTCTTGTATGTTGATGCTGTCTTGAACTTTGCAAGATGTGGAAAAGCTATTGAAGTAGGTTTCATTTTATTTTCCTTTATTTAAATTACATTTTCACCATTGAATACCCTAGTCAAGTTTCAAATTGTTTGTGTTCCTTTATCACTTACTAATTCAAGTCTGTTATTTACTTGATTCTTGCAGCAAAATGAATGCAACGAGTCAGAGTCACGTTCAGCATTTCAAATGTACTCTGAGACGCTGGATCTTCTCAGGTAACTAGATACTACATTTCAAAGAGTTTTTCACAGTGCCACCATTCAGGGGTTATGAAACAGATGCCTCAAAATGTTACGATAATTATTCATCCCTCTGATGGGTGTTTACTTCTTCACATACATTGTACAGGTGTTACAGTCAAACTAAGTGAAGGGTACTCCTCAAAATTACATTAATTAATTGATCATTTGGATATTGAACCTGCCAGTCGTTTCAAGAATGCAATAATGAGTTGATTATTTGATTATTGAACCCCCTAGCCGTTTCATGAATGCAATAATGGATTGATTATTTGAATATCGAACCCGATAGCCATATCCGTTTTGAAAAGGCGCGGATCATTGTTCAAATTAGAAGTCCATTTCTGAAGTCCATTAAGATTGCTCTATTTGACGAGGAATCCTGAAAATGAACAAACTGTACTGTAAAAACACTGCGAAAACAGTTAATCGCAAATATTAACGAATAAAAAAAGTCTTGCGATGGCTTTGCCCATAGACTATTTTTTTCAACCATGAATACACACAAGAATTTCTACAAGTTCGTCAGGATGTAAATAGGTGAAAAAAGCTCTCGATAACATTCCATTTACAACATTTACAAGAAGTTCTACACAATACTCGAACTCACCTTTCCCACCATGTCTGACGGCATGTTGAAATAGTTCTGATCCATCATCACGTGTTTGCATAATCCAATCAGAAATGGACTTCTGATTTGAACAATGATCCGCACCTTTTCAAAACGAATACGGCTATCGGGTTCAATATTCAAATAATCAATTCATTATTGCACTCTTCAAACGGTTAGCAGGTTCCATGTACAAATATTCAATTCATTATTGTGCTCCTGAAACGATTAGCAGGTTCAATATTCAAATAATCAAATCATTAATGTAATCCTGAGGGGAATGCTTCACTTAGTTTGACTGTAATTGGCTTGTGTGATTAAGATAACTTAAAGCTGTCAACACTACTATGTACTAATGCTCCAAGAGATTTTTTGTCTCCTTTATTAACGTCCTTAAGCTTCCATTCAGGAGATTGCTTTTCCTTTTGTAGGTACACAATGCGCAACTTTGTCAACAGATACACTCACCGATCAGACCGAGTTCCTGATAAAAGACTTTCTGTTTTATGGTAAGGCCTTGAATTATGCCCTGTTATGACTTTCAAGAAAGTCGTTAAACTGAGCTTGTCACAGAAGTAACAGTTTATCATCCTTTCTGAATGTTTATAATACGTTTGATAAGTTAGAAATATGGTTGGCATAAATGGTAAATTAATATTACATTTTCATTTGTGATTTAGCATGAGAATTCAATCCCTTTTGTACATGAGGCTCTACAAATTGAGGAAGGATGGTGTAATGAGAAATGTTAAGGTAAGGAAGGATGTTAATCTTTTATTTTGTGTTTGTATTTACTGTAGTTGGTTAGAGGTTAGAAGATTTTGTTTCTTGCTGTTAGGTAGAATAACAGTTTTAGGGCAATGTTACTGACTTGTCTCACAAAAGAAATCTATGTTTTATTTCTTAACAGATGGTTGCGGAGCATTTTAAGGTAAATAAAGCATTTAGTTTAAAATAGAATAATACCTGTGCACCTGCAGATATGGAATTTTTCTTCGAGTGTTCAACTCAACATCACATGAGTGAATGCAGTGAACAAGTGAAGTATTGAGTTGAACATGAGAAGAGAAATTTATATATGAGAACCATGTACTGTTATGTTGTGATATAAACATGTTAACATGATAGGCCCTTACTGACAAGAAAGTAACTTAGACACACCATCTCTGATTGAGATTGGTGAACGCTTTGCCTCTCATTCATCAACTTGACACAGTGACATGTACTTATATATAGTGTGTTTCTTTATTGATCTCTGTGCTAGTCAACCTCCCATTCTTCTTTGTTTCAAGGAGGTGTTTTCTACTTTGACTAAAAGTTACTTTGTGTCGGCTTGTTTAACAGGGTCCTCCCAAAAGTACCCAGGCTCCTTCACCTTATACATCAAACACAAAGTAAGTTTGCTTTTTGCTGCCAATACTAAAACAAATTGGAACAGACTGTAGAAATTCACTGAGGTGCTGAGCTGTGTTCTGACTGCCTCTTAGTTTTTTCTTTTTTTTCTTCTTTTTTTTAGCTGAGATTATTACAATTTGTATTTAGTCCTTGCATTCAGCTAGAAATAGTCAAATCAAAAACTAGGTATCAGTTCAACCTCTTGTTTGAAACTGGTTAGATATTTATCTGTATTCCCTTCAACTTGTCTTTTTTTTCTGTTTTCTTTGTATTATGTGATTTGATTGACCTTTGTGATTGGAAAAAAAATGTTTCTTTTTCATTTTTAGGCACTGTGAACAGCCTTACTGTTAGGAGTTTTTGTTTAATTTGATAAGTTGGTTTTATAAACCAAATTGGCCACTGTAAAGTGTTTTTTAAAGCAGACATTTCAAGTGGTTGCCCTTTGTCAGAGTGACATTTTTTTTTTGTTTGGTTTGGTTTACCTTTCAAGGGTTTTTTTTTGTTTTTACTTGTTTGACTGATTTTTTTACTGAAACATCCTGTGGTAATTTCCTTAGGACAACTGGCACCCCATCACCTTTGTCACCTACACCATCCCCATCCGGCAGTATTGGTAGTGTAGGAAGCAGTGGCAGCAATGAAACTATGACCACGCCATCGCGAAATAGTAAGCCCTCCACTGGTTCTAATGCAATTACGTCGCCAGTGAATGTCTGCATTCCACAGAAGATTCACTCCATGACACAGCAGCATATTCTACAGGTCAACAACTTGGTTTACAGTCAAGATTTGTGGGACCAGGCCCAACCCCTTGTGCTTGAATTCAGAGGTAAAATGACAAGAGTTCAGACATTCTTTTCTTAATATTAGAAGTGGCTGACTAGTGAGTAACAGCGTAACTTATCATGTAAAGTGAAGTTTATTAAAGGTGAAGTTTATTTCCTTTTGCTTTGCACAAGGCCAGTTGATAATGATTTCTTTTGTTTGACAGATTTCTTTATGGATCTGGATCGTAACTGTGGACCTCTAACCCTTCACAGGTATTGTGACATAAAAATGGTTCATTCGAGTGCTTTGTGATTAAGGGTTGTAAAAACTAAACCAAAGTACTGACAATCATAGCAGGTAATAGGAAGAAAGGAAATTAACTTTCAGAGCCAGTTAGAACTCAAGTAAAAACAACCAGATCGCTTAAAGCCTGGGGAAAATGTGGGAGACCAAGTCGGATTGGTTTTTAGTTTTACATTTGATTGGTTGAGAGTGGCACTAGTTTTCTAGACCAATCACAGAGCAAAGTAAAGCAAAACCGTTGCAATCTCAAATTATTTTCAACACTCAATTGAATATTGCGCTATGCTAATGACTGATGAACTGTTTTGTTTTGTAGTTCAATTGTCCACTTGTGTGAGTACATTCAAGATGGGTTGAGGAGACTCCAGGAATTACTGCAATCAGAAAAGGCGTCTAATTGCAAAGCTGCAGTTGAATAATTGAACAGATCCATTGTAAATTATCCTTAAAAGCACAGAACCAAGTGGAATTTTGGACATACAGTGTACACACTCATGCATTGAACCGAGGTACAGCTCCATCTCAATAAACAAAGGGTATATTAATGACAGCATAGTTCATTTACTGTTAATGAAGTATATTTAGAAATAAAATGCTTGGGCAAGCTTTACACAACATGTAGATGTTTTATTGGTGAGAGCAATTATAGATAATTATTATAGCACCCAGTGGGAGGTATATGGCAATAGTGTTTGCATTATATTAATAATGATATTTGGCATGAGTCGTTTCTCAGAGAAGTTAACAAAGTAAGAGTATTATTCCTTGTAATTTGGTATATTTTGTAGAATACATGCAGTATTTTTTCATATGGAATAAATAAATACAAATGAACAAGAAAACATGCAAATAGAGTATATCGTTATCTCAGCTATCAGGCCAGTCAGAAGAAGAAAATATATGTTGTTTTTTAGTAAACATGTAATGTCTTTGTGGGGATCTTGGTGGCGTGGCCTCACCCCATGGAAGTTGGGAAGGCAAAAATCAATAAACTTCTTGTCAAAATTTTGAAAAGTATGGGAAGTGAATGTTGAAATCTTAGACCTTGCTACGGTAAAGGTTGATATTATTGGAAAAAATAACATTCCGAATGGAAGCATTACCACAACCACACATTTGTGAGTTACCTATCTGTCAATTGTTGCAAGAGATTTTGAGATATGCTGGGCGAAAGCTTGCTATGCTTTACCACGATCCTCACGATGCCTCAAAATAGTTTTAGCTTAAACTGGTTGTGCACTGCAGAATTTATGAAGAGGCAAAGAAACTTAGAGAAGCTGGACAGTTGTCGTAGATGAGACGTACGACTTTTTTTTTCCTTTGGTTAGAGTAAGGCTGCATCTTAAACGTCCTCTCATTTTAGGGTTTTGCTGTCTCCTCTATCTGTAGGTTTGTTTTAATTTAAACTTCCTCAATTTCATGGTGGAACTATCCAAGTGTTATGAAAAGAAAGTAGCCGTGAATAGTCCTGCTTTTTAAAGTCACCTGTCTTCTATTTTTGTTTCATTTCTCTACTTACCTTTGCCAACCTTCATTAGTAAACATTTAGCTTTCTTACTCAAAGAATAGGCTATATATACACACACGCACACACACACACACGCACGCACGCAACTTTTGCATCGCACAAATGAATCTTTTAAAGCTCGTTTTCAATTTTAGTTTTCTGGGATATAAAGGAGGCGAATGTTTTGATTTGAAATCTGTAAACAGCTCGCATCATGAATAAGGTTGGTTATGTTCTTGAAAAATTCCTCGCCAAGAACTGGAATGATGAACCTCATCTTCTTGTAATGCCTTATAACGAAAATTTGACAAAGAATTCTTCAGACCTCTTCAGTTTTTTTTGTTTTTTTTCTGTCGTGTAGAGAGTAATGTTTAAGCTGCAGCTGGTTCAAAAATTTTTCACACCTCAGCAGGTGTTCTTTTGACACGCCTTTTAATCTTAACCAGTTAAAAAGTCCTGCGTTAAGAAGGCCTCTTTTTCTTTGCGCACAGAGATATTTTTTTTAAGCTTCCTTCTGATTGGATCTCTCTGCTGTCCGTATTTGGAAATGTATGTCACGTGATAATAATTTAGAGCTGATCGCACACAAGTTTAAAACTACACCAATCTGAAGCTGAAAGCATTGGACACTAATTAATCATAGAGTTTATCATTTGTAGTAAGAATGTTATCAGATCGATTACAGGTCTTTATTTTAGTACACCATTGACCAAATTTAGGAAAGAAATTCAAGTGAAAATTAGAGATTTTTTATTTCAAATATATTTCCGGGTTGTTAGCCCTTTATTTTGGGGATTATGTTTCTCTGAATAGAATATTTAAATCTTGGGAAAGTATTTAACCGTTAAAAGTTCTTAGAAAGAGTTGCAGAAAAAAAAAAATTAACAACAAAACATTTTGTATGTTATTCATGCCTACTCTGGTAAGGGGCTTATTCTATGAGTTGGGAGGGGAGGGTGAGTAGTTGATGGTGCTTAGCAGGGCCTCGTATTAAAGACATAATCTTCACAGCTTTTCTTGATATAAGTAGAGATCATTAAGTCATTGACTAGACAAACACAAGTGTATTTCTGGTATTTTTGAGAAGTGGAACTATTTTTTACGGCGGTAATTTTTTACTCGTGTTGTTTTTCTCGCTTTTTTAGGGGCTCCTTGTTTGTTCTTTGTGGTAATTTCATATTACGATCATTTTCGTACCGACTTCAAGTATTTTAGTGTTCGTTTGTAATGATGCATGAGTTAGAGCCACGTTGAGCCCATTTTGTAGACTTTCGCCACAAGAATTATTCATGCAAAGCTGTGAAGAATTGTCGTTTTCAATACTTTTTTTCTTTTCTAAAATGGGGATTAAGTTGTTATTAAAGCTTGAAGTATTTGGATCACAACTCACAATCAATAATGTTTCATTTTCATATCGACTCTTGACACAGTTAAAATAAGTCAGATTAAAGGAGTTGACCCGCTTTGGAAAAGAGAATTTTTAAGGCCTCATCAAACAAGTTTCCTCGCCATCCAAAAGCTTTTTGGAGGGTGGAAAATTCATTTCATTGGAGAATTTTATTGACTTGCCGTCAATCGCGGAAACTGGGTTGAATCATGTTATCAGGATAAGTTCTCTTGATACTGTTGAAAAAGAAATCTTTCCGTGGTTGTTTGAAAACAAAACAAAATATTGCGTGTGTTCTAGTTTTGTTTGCTTCAAATGTGAAGTTAATCCGCAGTTAGTTGAAGGTCTGTAGATTTTCTTGAACAGTAGGTAATCTCTATGAGTTGTACTTTCGTTCTTCTGTCTGTCTGTGAACTGAGGTAATAAAATTATGGCATACTGTGTGTTGAATCGTGTTGAAGGGGGTCCCCGCTTCCCCCCCCCCCCCCCCATTCCCCTTTCCGACGCGGAAAAGAAACGAAAAGCGATGGTTCATACTTCGCTGGCATGCTGCTTTCCCTCGCTAATCTATCCCGTAATGTTACGTTCTGCCACATCCATTCCCCCCCGCAACCACCTGCACCAGCTTCTCGTTACACTTTTCTTGACTTCATTTCTTTGATTGGTTAAAAAATATTGGATGATTTGGGAGAGGTTTCATACGCGTACCATCGTCTATCATTTCTTGTAATGACCTTAACAGTAGTTTCTCATTGTTACAACACGCACATAAATTGTAAACAAAGCTGTTTGTTTCCTCTCTGTGACGTCATGCATTGTCTGCTCTCGCTCCCTGGTGATACCTGATTGAAACCAGATATCGCATCATTTAGCGCGAAAGTTCATAAACCCAAACATAAGAAATTTCAGGTCGATTGAGTGCGCTTTTATCCTTGCAATTCTCCATTATGCTGAAGAAAGGAAGCAGCGATGCTGCTAGCAAGGCGAAAAAATCTTCGAGCAGTTTTGATGCGGCGAACGGTGTCAAACATCCTTGCAATGATGCCATATCGAATACACGAATAAGTCAGAGCGAGACTGCGGTCATTTCACGAAAAAAGAGAGACACATTCAGTCACTCCATCTACGAAAAGGCAGGGGAGATTTATCGACACCTGAAAGGCCAGATTCCCTCCTCGCATCTTCCAACGTTTGATGAGGATCTGGAGCGAAGGCGAGCTTACAGCTTGGCTTTCGGCGCAAAGCGATGTAAGTTAGGTAGTCATGGTTAACACCTCTAATGTCCTCGGTAGGTATTATTATACAAAGTACAGAGTTCCTGTGGCTTCTTTTGTACGGTAATTAATGTAGATAAGCGAGTTATTGAATATTATTCGGTTGCCGTTACAACGGCATCGCGTAATTCTTTGCCCGTCGTTCAGCATCGATGGTGATACCTTAGATACTGCTTTGGAAAGATTTTTAAACATACCTCAGTAACTTAGTTTAAAACGGCAAAACAAAAGATGCTGTCTTTTTGTTACATTAAATAGGCGGGGAAATGATTGGGTCTACCAGAGACTGCGATACTGAACCACTTCGATCAAGCATCAGAAGATTGCTACACTCCTAAAAATTATACAAACACG